>NW_028277924.1:300000-596659 GCF_059751315.1 Micrasema longulum
ACCCAAATTGCAATTATATATGCTACGATGAAATCTGCGTCTTGCAATTCAAAATAAATTTTATTTTCGTAATATTTGTAAACTTATCTTATTTGATGGTTTACTGGGCATATTTACCACATTGATTATTATAAAAAGATTATTCGTGATATTAAGAATTTTTTTTTTGTGTAAAAACGCCTTTTGTTGTCAATATTTCACGACAGTAATGCCGGAATTCGAACCTGAAACCACTCGAATGGTAGGCAAACTTTTATGTAACAGTTGACAAAAGTACACTGCATTTGGTTTACAAATGCTGTGCTCTATGCACTACAGGGCGCGGAAAAGAAAATGATAATTATATTATTTATCGTGCAATAAGATACTTGCACCCCGACACTGTGAAATTTAAGCACAAATTTACAACATTTTTATAAAAATCTTTGACTATTTCGTTACTTTACTCAACGGACATACTCGTTGTTATGAGCAAATAATCATTGTTGTATTAAAATGTTCCCAATGTAATGTTTTGTTGCAGGGAGCTGGCAAGACTTGTCCCAGCATGTACAAAGATGTGTATTACAAAGGTAGTCCACTCTTACAATCCCACCTTAAGTAAGAACTCCTAGAATTATTATCACCCACTGCAGTGTTATTCCGATACATTTTCATCGAATACATTTACTTTTTTTTAAATATATTTTCTGTTTTCATTACATAATCTCATGCATATCAACATGTATACTTAACTTACCTAATACATTACATGAACATTTTTCGATTTTCTTACACTAAGAAATTTTGAAGTATTATAATATTATTAAGTTAGTTTAAGAACGCATATCAACTTAACATAACAATTTTTAATTGAAAATTTCTCCAGAACGTATTTTTTTTCTTTCTTTTTCTTCGGGTAACTCATTTTATAGCTTTAATCCCTTGTAAAATGAGTTTTGAGACTCTGTTTTTCTCCTCATTGGTTATCATTTTTTTGGTCTGTAGTTTCATATGCATGACATTGTTGGTTAAATTTGGTCATATTTTTTATATTTTATTCATCTCCTTAGTTATTTTACGCATAAAAATTCCTACATTATATTTCATTTGTTGCTTTACCGTGAGCAAGCCAATTTCTTCGTGCAGCATTTCTACATCAGAATACATATTTCTTTTGAATATAATCTTCATCGCCGTATTTTGAAGAATTCATTTTTTTTTAATTTCCCCTTCATTACATAACAAATTAATTAAATAACAGTAATTTATGTGTTCTATAGATAAGAACACTATGTACGTAGGGTTTACTTTTTTTGTTCATTATATTTTCACTAAATCTATTTTCACTAAATCCTGATATGTTTATAATATTTTTTTCATCATTCATTTGCAATCTTGTTTAGGTATTTTTTTATAACTTGTAAAATTTTAAAATTATAAAGGTGATTACTACTACTACTTTAATAACTTGATTTGTTTCTCCAAAGTTTCGCGACCATAAGCATTACGTTATTTATAACCCGAAAAGATTGATATTTTGTAATTTTTTTTCTTTTTGAATATCAATTATACTCTAAAGAGGGCTGCGAATTCGAGCCGCAAACGCTGCGAACAGTCTGCAAACGCAGAAAGCTTTCGCACAATTTTCGCGACTTTCACCGATCGAGGTATTCGCGGCGCGCAAACTCGAGCGAATTAATTGTGTAATATATTCGTTTGCGCCGCTTTCGCGCGCTATCCGCGCCCTCGTGTAATAATGGAGGAGTGTAGAGCCTGCGAAATATTTGTTTTACCGAATATCCTCTTCGTCTTTTACACACGAGTGATATGCTGTCGTGTATTTTTATTGCTGGCCCTTATCTATTATATTTAATAAAAACTGTTTACTATAAACTGCTCTTATTTAATAACTCATTGTGTTTCTTTACAGCAAACAGTTGGACAGCTCACTGAGCCGACATTACAGTGAACAATAGACAGTAATTAGTGATTTAAGAAACTTACATATCTATCTCTGAGGATGTGGTTTGTGTGGTGTTGGTATATCATTGAACATTTACTATCCGTGGGTGAATACTGGTTAAGAAAAGTATCTGAGGCGCTTTTTTGGAAAATCAACCATTTGTTAAAAAAGGCTCAGAAATGGCTAAATTTGTTGTAAAATATTGTAAGTATATTTGTACGTCCGTATGTCTGACGTATTACAATAAAAAAGATATGTTTTTTTCGAGTGAATCAATCGTAAAAACAAAACAATAAAAGGCATCGAATAATAGTTTTCTTCGCTTTTATTTATTTAAAAGTCTTCATTTATTTTCCTAGCATTTGAATGAAGACCTTTTTACGATTAATAATTATATTGAAAACCTGTTAAAATAAATAAATGATTTTATCATATGTATTTGCTGTATTTGTAGTCCTGAATTTAAAATGAAACATATCATAAAAAATCGTTTAGACAATTGTGTTTTAGAAAAAATTATTTATTACATCAAAAAACTTCTGTAAATAAATTAGGTAGATACATTTTGTAAACTTATTGTGGGGTATTTTGTTTGTACCTATCGAGAACTACAATATTTTTATAAGTCTGATATAAATTTAATATACAGAATATTTCTTTTACTAGTGGATTTGATGACCTCGATACATTTTGCCATTTGTAAGGTTAGTTTTTACCACCCGCGAGAGTTCTCGAGGTTCTTCCGATCTTCTGAAATATTCTTCTTGTTATTTTTGACCAACGCCAACGTTTAACGTTCAAATGCCAGACAAAATTAATTCGTTTACTTCATAAAGCGTATCGTCAATTTTATTGTTCGGAAGTAATAATAAGTAGCGTAATAAATAGGAAATCGCGAGGCTTGGTTAGCTTTAAGTAGAAACTACATTAATATAATGAAATTATATCAAACTTAGAAGATGTGTATAAATATTTAGGTAAAATAATAGATTTTGGCTTTCATGTATTGTAGAAATGTGATATTGTAAAAACATGTGTAACAAAACGTTTTTATTTTAAATACATGTTATTTTTATGTTATGCATACCTGCGTTTCGTAGAGTAGGTATTTTATAGCCATTAATAAAAACGTTAATAATTTATCTTTAAAAATTCTGATCTAAGGTACTAATTATTTGTTTCAATTGTATTCGAAAAGTTTAATATCAATTAAAGATACATTGATTTCTTTAAAATAACGTATGTTATTTATATGCTTTATAAATAAAGTTTATAATTTAAGCATTGTTTACGCATTTTTTTATTGCATTGTTTTTTGTTTATGACTATTCATCAAATCAATATTTGTATTAATTAATCGTTTTTTAATTTAAACACTCAAAACTGCCTTTTTGGTACTGTTTGTGAAACTGAACAAAATATTGCTAAAACTTTATTATTACCAGTATAAAAAGAAACTTGTTTGAGGTTTGCTGACTCATTATAATTATGTTCTTATTTGTCACAAAAAGTATATTTAAAGTCAATTTGAATACAAAACGTTAATTATAATTTAGCCTTTATCGAATTCAACGGCCAATTCGAGCGAAAAAATTGTTTAAAAATTTATTTATTTTCGTCAAATTCGTTTTGTATTTACCATTTATTAATTAATTTTAAGAATTTTGTTTGTAAAAAAAACATTGTGCAAAAAATATTAAAATGTTGACTTAAAGAGTTCAATGAGAAAGTGTTTCATTTATTTCTTTATTCTAACGATAAGCACTTTTACTTGAAAACTGAAAACTATCGACATAATTGAGAAGGCTTTCGGCGTGCGGAGCGCATGAGGATGTGAGAAGTAGGCAGTATAGTTCGCCGCGATACCGCGATGTACGAAGGAACCTCGCTGCCGCCAAAGAGCGTCAAATAAGGGTTGAAATACGGCAGTTGCCAGGGAACGAGTGCTCGAACAAATTGAGATTTAACGAAAGATCTTTAATTGGTAGTATTACGGTTCGACTAATTTAAAGGAATTTTTCCATCAATTAGGCCAAACTTTGTACCAGGAACAGCTAAAAGCTTTTAACACCGGAAAGAATTCTTTTCCGAAGTTCCTTAGATCATTTCGAGATTAAACTTTTACATTAATGGGAACCCCGCCCTCTCCAATCGAGACATTCCATTTAATTATTAAATTAATACAATCGATATTACCCCTTCCCACTAAATATTCCACTCCCTGAGTTATGGTTTATTCGGTAGGCATGTACCTATAGATACATATTGAACCTTTAGAAAATTAAAGTATTTTTAAGCTACTATTTCGAAAGACTTAATTCAAACATTGTTTTTGAAAATAATGTAGAGGGCCTTTCATTGGGGATCAGCGGTTGTGTTGGACACCCAGTTCATCGACTCCATTCTGTCTTTGCAGAAGGTCGATCAGCGTGCCTGCGCTACGCGGAGATGTTTTAATACCTGCTCGGCAGGCAAAAGTATGGTGCGAGAAGTCGGCGGAAGTCCCATACCCACACCTCACGCGTGGCCCTCACTTTACTCTTCAAAAGGTTGCTTCAAATATTATGAATAAAAAGAAGTACTTACATAATATTTGAACACTTTATATGAATATTTAAATGTGTTTAATATTTATTTACGTTTTTTTTTTAAATATTTTTTATTTCCTTTATTAATTACTACAAAAAAAAAATACCATATAATCTTTTACGGAATATTTTATTTTTTCTTTCTTATGTTACACGAAAATATTATAATTGTATATTTATTATAGGAGCAAAGATTCATTAACATTTTCTTGTATACTCACGAACAGGCCATACTTTTGTGGGATTTTTTATTTACTATTAATATGTTTATCATTGCTATGTAATTATCCTTTATTTTTTGAATATTTTGTTTTACCTCTTATGTATATTGTAAAAAAAACTTTTTTTATATTTTTTTATTTCTCTCTTAGATAAAGAGAAACTAAAAAAAAAATAGAGACTATAGCATTAAGAAATATTTTATGCATTGAAATAATTTACAGCATCATTTTTCATGAAAACCTATTTTGTTGAGCTCAATAAGTCAGTAATGGAAAAAATTACGGATTTTCATCTTCACTAGTTGGTTAAAACTGCAACGTCGGTATTATAATTTGACCATATATATTTGACAGGTGTAAAAAAAAAACATTAAGGTTGTCAGTATTGTCCCTGCCCATCCGAGAGCTGCCTTTTGAGTTTTTACAAACGACCCTAGATGGCATTATTGAGGTGTTACCGCTAGTTTTAATCGTTTTTTTTTTATCTTACTACACGAAATATTTTTCATACAAAATTAATTTAAGAGGGAAAAATTTTCTCTTCTCTAGGAAAACCAGTTTTAAAAAAACCCGCTAAATTTCTATTTCAGAGGCTTGTCAGCAGATGAAAAAGAGAGTATGTGGAAGGAAGTTATGAAAAATACACCACAACACCCAGACTAATTGAGAAAAAGCGGGAATCAAACCCGCGACGCCAGTTTCATAGTAAGCCGTCTAACTAAGTGCGCCGCGAAGCCTGTCTTAAACAAGACCGTTAACTAGTTAGGAAATTTGTTAACCTATGGCAGATTTTGCTTGGTATTTCGTTATTTTATTATTGATTTACGTATTAAACTATACTTTTGATTAATTTCTTAATACGTTGATTTTAATTCGTATGCACATAAATTTAAATATTCTTTAAAAATAAACCCCTTTAAGTTTTTGTATTCACCAGCAAGTACATAATAACATATACATATAGGCAAACCGCTATCTGAAATTGCATCCAATGTATTTCAGTATCTTTATTGCTTTTCTTTTGCACTTTCTGGACATTTTTTTATAAAAAAAAATATTTTTTCATTTGTATAATTTACCAAATATTTCGTTTTGTAACCATTTTATTTTAATCGCAAAAAATCGGGTTAGAAATTTGAAAACAAGTTGTAGCAAGATTCGAATCTCGAACCTCCTGATCCAGAGTCCAGATAAATTTTACAGGTCGAAAAAGCGTCTTACTTCCAGAATCTTTTGTTTTATTATTTAAGGTTTTCAATATATGTATATTTTTAAGGATAAATTGAACGTAGTTATAGCAGCCAGCCATAAAAAAGTTAAACTGATCTCAGTTTATATGTGACCATTGTCTAAAAGCACCTTTGTGAAAAGAGTGAATAAACAAATCAACCCAAAAGTTGGACTTTAACAAATGATAAACGAGGAATAAACTATTTTTTTTTCAACATTAAAAACAAGAATTTAACTATGTATTTGACCAGTTTTAATGACTTTTAAATTTTGTTTAGATTTTCTAGTGCTGTGGGTGTTATCTGCAAATTGAGAAATGCCGTTTTTGTGATGGACACTATATTCAAAAGGTGATCAAAACAATTTTTTGTATGAAAGTAGTTTGACTGTTTTTAGCAGGACATAGTCGTATAATTGACCTTACTCCAGCCAAGAACATCAATATTTAATTTTTTTTCAAAATTGTGGACTGGCTACTTTTTTCATAACTGTGTTCAATTATTACAGTTTTTTCCATTCCTTCATAAATATTTGAACGATTTCAAATTTTTTTAAGTCATCCGAACATTTTGTCATTCCTACAAATTTTTCTTTCGTTGGCGAAAATTTTTCATGCCTTTTTTTCCTTTAAATTTTAAAAATATCAAACAATTCATTTTGAGTAAATTTTCGAACAGTTTTTGAAGAACCTGCGGGAAAAAATAATAAAAATGAATTGACAGAAAAAATATACCCTTTTAAGCATTAACTTTGGAATCTTAAAAAACTAAATGGTAAAAAAAAAAGCGAAAGATTTTATTACAGAGTATAACTGTTAATAGTCTGAATTTTATTTTTAAAAATAAGATATAGCTGAACAAGATTAGACATATAAATTAAAACACCAATCTCTGAAAAATTTCTAAATAAACTTAATATCCAAATGGGACTTTCTAAACGTAATCGTAAGTTTACCAAATAAATAGGAAATTAACAATAATATGTGTTTTAATAAAGTACATACTATTATCTTCCATTTTAAAATGGTTTTAAAAAAAAAGTTCAATCACACTTGTACGAAATAGCGAGAGAAACTTGTCCGTAAAATGAAAGCGCCTAGATTTAGAACGTGTGCCTCCGATAACGCTTGGATTTCAACTGACTCCTGGACGAGGGGCGAGAGTGGGGGAATTTTAATGACAGCCGTTATATGTTCCAGCTACTAGCTCGAAAAACAAAAGGTTTAACGAGGTTTTTGACGAACTTTCTTATTATCTGCCATAAACGGTTTTCCTGTCTAAATACTCGTTAGTGCGTAGGCAAGAAGGAAGAATAACGAAAACGATGTTTTTTCATAGACCCTGAAGTGGCACCTGAAGCGTAAAACTGATCATCCCACCTTCATGTATCAAACATGATCAAGATACGCTACGATTGATATACCAATGCAACGCCTTATGCACCATTAGTTGCGGAAATTGATACGTGATATTTTTTATGCTTTCATATAAATTTATTAAATCGTATCCAAACCTGTTGAATCTAAGAAGTTTGTGCGCTATAACGCATTTATAATATGGTAAACATTTATTAAGTTAGGGGGAAATTGGGCTTATCCAGAGACTAGTATACGTATAATGAATTAGAAACTACCGTAAATATATCTTTTCTTCAAGACCGTCGAAATAAATCTGACCTTCTTGTCCTATTTAAAATTCTCAACTCACTCTTTAATGTGCCTGAACAATTGAGCTAAATAAAACTAAATATCTCAACTATAAACCTCAAACAAAACTTACTCTTTTATATCGATAACCATAGAACTAACTATGGTTTTCATTACCCTATGCCCAAAATTTTTAGGTCTGCCAACGAACAAACCAGCCTTGATTTCTTTAATAACAAGTTGTCTCCTTTCATACGATCACTGAATCAAATTCAATTATAAACACTCCTCTCCCACTTTCACTCCCACCAAGTCTACTATATATATTATTGTGTTTTACTTCTTTCCTTTATAATAATTTTATATTCATAAATGTGTCCTTAAAAATGCCCATTGGGCGTATTTATAAATAAATAAATATAATAAATACAAAATAAATAAATTTATGTAAAACAAAAAAATGGTGTTTCAGTGCACGTATTTTTAATGCTGATAAAAAATTACCTACTTATGTTTGCTTTATGTTCATAAATATGGAGAACGTACGATTTCAGTATTTAATTACATCCGAATGATGTATGCTTTGGAAACGCTTAGAAAAACCAGCGCTTTTCATTAGAAATTATGTTTTGAAAGGAATAAAGTTCAGAAGGAAAACTGATGTTTCAGTTCTTGACTTCTTGACCTAAAGGGTGCGTCAAGAAAACTCAAAATGAATGTTTTCTGTGAATACCAAAGTCGTGACGTAGTGGCGCCTTTCATACAATAATAGTTTAGAATTATTCCGTACGGAGAGTTAAGCTGCCCCAGTACACGGTGGGCTACGCCCATCTTTCGGTTTAACTAACACAACCTTCTCTATCTACGCCCGCGCCCTGGAATGATAAGATATACCACTCAAGCTGATTAAGTTTATTTCCATTGAATTGGATTTACAATATATTCCGAGAGACATTGCACACCCATACGGATTCCATTCGCAAACTATACATATTTATATTTTTTGATACAAAAACCAATGATGCTTTCAGTTTTAGAAAATCGACAATTTTTTTTTTATGGTACTTAGGTATACGTTAATTTTATTAAAAATGGAACACCAAAATAAACTTATTGTAAACTAGGTTTTACCCACGACTTCGCGTAATATCTGGAAGACATTGTTTCGGCAAATAATTAGTTGTGTTGTTTATCAATCAGAGTTTTTTTTATCAATGAGAATTTTACCGATGAAATTATGTATTTTCATATTACTAATCCACCTTACTCGGCAGTATATTTTTGAAGCGATTTACCTACATTTATCAAATGTGACGGTTAAAACCTTAAGTAAAGTTTAAACTAATTTAATTAAATTGTATTAGAAGGTCTAAAATATTACAAAAATAAAATGCAGGGAAATACTTCAACTATCCATTTGAGAAGTCTTTAACCACACTGAGATCATCAGAACGAAAGGAACAAAACTTTTGGACGTTGAGATCTCTTTCTGTGCGTACATCGGAGCGAGTCGAGTATACGATGAGCGCGGGAAACGAGAGCCAAGTGAAGAAAGTACGAATGATTCAGTAATTATTTTCCAAAATGCTTTATCGAAGGCCCATACACGTGTGAAAAAGTAAAGTATCGGTCCTACATAGGAAAAAAACATTTCGAAACTGATAATTCGTTATACACCATTGCGCAGATTGTACCTGAAAACGCCGAAATTAAAGGAGAATTATTTTTTTTAAAACCTTTCACACCCTAGATAGCTGATACGAGTAACATCTTCGAAATAAAAGGAACTATGAAAGATTTTCAAGTAAAACCTGAATTAATAACATGTTCTAACTAAAATGAAGTAAAAAAAAGTCGTTCCGACAAGATCATCAAGAACGAGAACCAGGTTAGTGACAGCCCTTCCTAATCCAACTCATTTGCTGGGGTTGTGACTGACTGACACAGCATACCGCATATCAAGGATACTCACTTATTTTCATCAAATTAATTTCATTACAGTCTGCCCCGTTTATATTATCGTAGAAGCCCTAGGGCTCCACCCCCACTATTTTGCGCTATTTCGTTTTCTAACCAAGCTTATTTTACTTCCCATCTTTCCGGTTATCCATGTGCAAAAAATCAAGTCGATCATTTGTTTCGTCGAGACTTGAAAGACACGCAAACATAATATGGATGCTATGTTGCTATAGACTTACGGATCAGATAGTAGGAGGACCGGCAATTGATACAGACTAATTTTTATCCCAAAAATTTGTTTATCATTTAACTTGGAAATTTTTTATTACAACGACACAAGTAATTAATTAGCTCGCTCGTAGAAGCTGTGGGTAAAAGCTAGATTCAGCGGCCCTTAAATCAGCCCGCTCTCGGTTTGCTTCTGAGTTCGGCATCTTTTGAAGGTTCTTGATTTCGAGAAACCCTTTAAACTCGAGCTTGTGATGATATTTTTGTACAATATGTTTTTCGTTTACAGATTTATTTGGAAAATATATTGCGCGAATCACTGCTACAAATCCAAAATCCCACTATAAAACCAAAACGAAAAGCAAATCAAACTTTCCAACCAACGTTTAATTGTTAATAAGAAGCCTGGCATGAGAATAATTCGACATATTTTATTATCAATCTAGTATTAATAAATCATGTGACAAAAAACAATTGACAAAGGAATGATAAAGGACTTATTCTATGTTCAAACATTTTCAATCATTCATCATTCAATTTTTCAAATTAAAACTATTAATTTGATTGTATTTTTTTTTTAATTTGGGATGATAAATAAGTATCCTATTTTACTTCTCACCTCTCCGGCTATCGCTTTGAAAAAAATATGTAAATCGGTTGCTCCGTTGAGACGCGAAGGAAACACAAATAAACAAACGCTCTTTCGCATTTATAATTATAGTATGGATGTTGCCTTGTTGAACTTTTTTTTATTTAAAAAACAACCATTTCTATTCGATACTTATATTGATAATGAAATGATAAATTTAATTGATAAAATCCAATATACGTTTAGATCTGATTAATACAGACAATGATCCAGATACGCCGATACTACAATGCATAATAAGGAAATGATGAAACTGATTTTGTTAAGAAAATTGAATTGAAAACTGAATCATCTACACACTCGAAGAAGGACAGCCGCAGAAGCAGAGAGGTACAAACAAACCCCCGATCCTAGGCATCCCCTACACCACCACCAACTAACGGCCTCGCGTCTGAGATCTAGAAACAGTTTTATCAAAGCCACCTCCCCTGTTGAATCCTCACAACAGCGGGAGAAGAACTATGGTAACAGGATCTCGGAGCGAGACCGTGGATGGATCCGAATGAGGGTATCCAAGGAGGTGAACACCTACCATACTCCCTATGGATCACCCTCAATACACTACGGGTGGTTGTTACACGATGTACAAAAATCTCCAAAGGGGTACCTTTCTGTAGCTCAATCACAAATAACTATCAGCGTGCTAATAAACGACGTGATAACAATTTCTCACCATGGTTGTTTATCGTATTCGCGATCACAATGGAACATCCGTGAACACATAATATTAAATGTCAAAATATTTACGTTTCGCGACGTATAATCCTGCTGTGCGACCACATATTTTAATTTCACCGGTGTAAATATGGAAAATATTCCAAAACCGCTATTTTTATTTATTTATTTATTATTTATCACGCTATTTATTGCATTAAGCCAGCGGTTGGCAAGCCAAATGTCAAGAAAAGAAGTCGCCATAGTAATTTTAACTTAATTTCCACTTTTTTGTATTAGATCTTCGTTACTATTTTGCAGATGCAATATATTGTATTTTTTCTTCAAAGTAAACGCAGATTTTTTGCCAGTGAACTGCTTTTATTTACGAGGAATACAAAAAACAAACCAACACAAGCGTTGACTTAGAGATTACACACGCGTTGACTTATAACTGCGATAACTTAAGCATGTTCATTATTGTTTATTGTGATCGCTCAAATGCCTGTTTTTAAGCACGTCGACAGATATTTGTGATTGGGCTACTACTGGTGACGATATATTGTGTGGCCCAGGACGACAGCCACCTATTGACATGCCCGCTCATGGGGAAGGCTGCACTCCCGGGGACTTGATTGTGGCAAACGACATGGCGATTTCTGTCGCCGCATATTGGAGTGGCCGGATATGATCCAACCGGACACGCTAAGTAAGTACTAGTTGTTAAGCCAGTACATTAAATCAACTGATCTTTGTAGCTTATCGATCTAAAAACTTACACCTTTTTGTCGGTAATTGGTACGCACAAATATCACAACCACATAATTAGGTAGATATTCGCGGAATCTAAACAGGAAGCTCCATTATTTGTACATAAACGGGTACTGTAAATAGCTACATTATATATCTTGATATTTACCTTTATGGGCCTTTAATACGCGGTTCCATTACTCTCTCCCGAACGACAAAGCGTTATTTTTTCTTCCGCCTCTGAGGGTGTTTAATGGCCGATGAAGATGGCGATAGGGAGCATTACTCCCGGTCGGCTACCCGGGACATTAGACTGCTGAACAATATACACACCACAGTATACGACAGAAAGGGCTAATCCTCTCTCTTGAAAATATACCGATAATATTATATTAGCCACGCTCGTCCCGACTTGTCAGAAATGTGTAATATAGTTGGATCATGAACATCCAGAAGTTCTGTAAGCTACCACGCTCCGTCCGTCGAGCGTGGCCGGGCGGGGTGGGGCGGGGCGGGTGCGCCCCTTCTCTGCTTGACTAGTCCAGTCGCGTTCCTAGGTAACTGTTTTCTCCGCTTGTTTTATGAAACAATTGAATTTTGTTTTTAGATCTGACACAGCTTTAACGTTATAAGGCATTAACCGTGAATGGTTCCGTAGCATTTGTGTTCAATATTTATCAGCCGATATCACGAATTATATATACGAAATATGGAGGGATTTACATTTTTATGCCTTAAAGATCCGATTATAATTAAACTTCGTTGTTAGGAAAAAATATAATGTATGAAGTCTATGTAAAATCAAACGTATTAAACTACGACTACAATAGGGAACAAAGCCTCAATTTCATAATCATAAGTGAACCTATGACGTCTTTATCTTTCCATCATAATCGAGGCCCAGAACTGGTACCTGAAGCGTAAGACTAATCCCCTTACTTTCATGTACCAAAATTATCGAGATACGCTGCGATTGATGTACCAATCCTGTGCCCTATGCACCATTATGTACGCAAGGGGAATGATGATGATGATGAACTCTTAAGTAAAATCCTTAAAATTTATCAAAAAATTAGCCACTGACGTAATTGTAGACAAAGACTAAAAATTGTAGTAAACATGGGCACAATACGAAAATATAAGAACAGTTTCATAAACAACTTTCTAAAAAGAGGTAAGGACAGTCGACTAATAAACCAGAGACCGAAATCATACTATAAACTACCATACAAATCTAAAGAAAGGACTCAGACAACCTTTCCAAAAGAGGTTAAATATATTTTGTTGAATTTATGTAATCCGTAAAGGTTTTTAATTTTATTTTTTTTAACGTTGTTGTGCATAAAGCAGTCAGCCATAGAAAAGTGAAATGAAAATAATGGCACTTTTGTGAGTGTACTTTATTGTACAGAATCACTTAATGAATTTCTTATATTGATTTAAAAAATATTTTAATCAGCTTCAGTTCCAAAATACGGCGTTTATTGGCAAAAAATAAAAGTAAATACATGCAATACAAAATAAAACAAAATAAGTATTGGCATCGAATTGAATTTCAAGCAAATAATCATAGCAACTTCACTAGATACAAAAATACCTGTTCTAAGGTTACATTTGTAATATATTTATATATATATATTTTCACTATAGTATATTATAATAACAATTAAAGTACTTTATTGTAATATAAATAAAAAAAAATAACAAAAATAAAATTCTAAAATTTAAAACAATGATAAGAAAAAAAGTATATAAGGTATAAAAGAATGTATGACAAAAAAGTAAATAAAGCAAAATTATAATCAATAAATATTCTAAATTAAATTTGGAGAAATAAAACTTATACTTTGTTTTTTGATACACTCACTCTATTTTTACCAACTACGAGTAGTTTCGGTAACCAACTGTTACCTTCTTCAGGGTATTTTTATAACTAAACATACATAAAAGAAACAGTGAACAAATTAGTGGGTGTCGATAAGGATGAGGGAGGGGGTAATTGTGTTCTGAAGAAGGTAACAGTTGGTTACCGAAACTAGTTGGTAAAAATAAAGTGAGTGTATCAAAAAACAAAGTATGAGTTTTATTTCTCCAAATTTAATTAAAAATGATACACAAAGTTACTTTTTAATTCACAACTAACAGTTCGAATTCCGAAAAACTAAAAAAAGTTTTGTGCTAAAGGAATTTTGGTATTTTACTTGAAGTCCTACTGACCACACAATCTAAAATATGCATTTTACAGAAAACAGTCAGATTTTATACTAAATGATACCTCATTCAAACTTTTAAAGTATTAGATGACATTCTTTATTAAAACACATTTTCTTGTTACAGGCATTTTTAAATTAATGAGTTTATAAAGTTAAATAATTACGTATTTATCCACTTAAGAGAACTTGATTTCTGGAAGCACTAATGTTCCCATCAGCATCTATACTCTCGGTGTTTAGTACTCTGGGTGTTTTCTGCAGATTGCGGAATGCCGTTTTTGTGATCAACGCTATTTTCATAATGCGATTATTACAGTTTTCTGTGTGAAAGCAGCCTGGCTGTTTATAACAGAACATAGAATTTACTTTACTGCATCCTATAACATAAAGATCTCATTTATTCCAAATTGTGGACTGGCTGCTTTCTGCACAACTACGTTCAATTATAAGCAATGTTTCATCTTACAAGTTCGTGTTTTTAAATTAAACGAATATGTATGATTAGATAGATCTTTCACGGATACCCATTTTTTTAATATTCTTGAAAAATCAGCCGTGTCTTGACGATCCGATAAGTTATACAGTTAAAATTAACATTTCTCAGATTGAAACAATAATTCAAAGTTGCAACGGTGTTTTGTTCGTAAACAAAATAAAATAAGCGATTAACTTTGTTCCGACTTCTCGCCCTTAACAGTTCCAGTTCCACTCTCGTAAGGTAACGCATACCTAGGTATAATAGTACAGCGGAGTCTGGAGACGGCTGGAAACATTTATATCGCGAAACAGTATCTTAAATCATAAAAGTTTTCAAATTATGATTGCTTATAAGAATATTACTCTCGCCCGAACAAATATCTTCGGCGGCAACGAATTATTACCCCGACCGAAACTCGCTAAGTGAAACGAGTTAGCGTTCGCAGTTCGCTATATTCAGTCCTTAGTATTTAGTATCGAGTGTGCTGTAAAGTAACGAACAGCTGGGGCGTCGCGAGTCGTGATTTCTGCGAATTCATTATTGACCGGTCAATTATTTCCCATTCCGAGGAGGGGTGTTCCCACTTCCTACCACTCTGGGGGAGGAAATTCGGATGCTCGACGTTTATATTCTTAACTCTTCTCGTGCCGCTCCTATCGGAGGTTGGTGACCATATTTTGAAACTCCTCTCGGTTCTGAGTCATTCTGATGAACATTGCTGCATCAGGTATACCAAACCACTGCCGAAGATTCTTGCGCCTTGGTGTTTTTTACGTCCTACGGGACGGAGCCCACGCTCTATCTTTCCTTCCACTTTGAGTTGTAGAAGGGCATATTTTTCTCCGCGAAATATGTGGCTGAAGTATGCGAGCTTTCGTCTTTTGATTGTGGTTAACAGTTCTCTATATTTTCCTTTATATTTAGTGCCATTTTGTTGGCCACTCGATTGGCTCACGAGATACGCAGCATTCTCATGGGCTGATCGAGTGGCTAACGAATACCTATATAATGTGTATATAACCACATTTCAAATTCCTCGATTTTATTTATAATGGAAATTTCATCTTATAGTTAAACAAGGGTCAAACGCCTAACCAAGTTCTCTCCTACACCCTTTTTTAAAATTACATTTTGTTTAAAGTGCCTTTAACCAGCCAATGACAGGTCATAAGCCCAGTAAATGCCTAGACTTCCATATTCCCTTCTCAAAAAAAATTTTTCCCTCCCTGTAGAAATAAATTGAAATATGAGCAACTCTCAAGGGAGGAAATCCAGCCAGTCTGCAAGCATTTGGACATAATTAAACATTGTTGAATTACTACCTGGTAGAAGAAGGAGTATAAAAATTGGGAAATTGTTTTCTGGCGTTGCCTAGTAGGTGATTTGGTTCAGCCGGATGAATCTCACCCACATGATAAAGGTTTCAGCTCTTTTACTTCACAAAAGTCAACAGATGGAAAAGTTGAGGAAATGTGGATGTGGCAGAATAGTGACTGTTACACAGTGTGTAAAGTGGCCACTTGAACCAGCCAATGACAGGTCATAAGCCCTGTAAATGCCTAGACTTCAATATTCCCTTCTCAAAAAAATTTTTTCCCTCTCTGTTGAAATAAATTTCAATATGAACAACTCCCTAGGGAGGAAATCCAGCCAGTCTGCAAGTATTTGGACATAATCAAACATTGTTACATTTTTTTACTTATGCACCCACACTCGCACACAAAAACTCACCCTTACACATTCGTTCATACACATTCAACCAACCTTGAATATAAACTTCGCACATATACAATTTTGTAAACTCTTTTCTGATGTATGTTATCTGCGATATCAATAGTCTTAAAATGATTGATTATGTCATGCACGGGCCTGTTTCACAACTTATCTCGCCAATCAAGTCGGTCCGGTAAAATTAGGGTGGGTAGATACTTATTTATTATTTTCTTTTTTGATTTTATTTATTTAGTTTATACTCGCGGGTAAAATTTTTGCTAAAAGATATCGAGTAGAGATTAGTCCGCCTCATGGTGTACTTCTTCGCGTGTTTACCTGAAATTTGATAAATGAAATAATTAAAAAAATTATTATTAATAAACCCACCGTATGTTTTTTGTTAAGGCCGTCCCATGTTTAACAATACACTAAATTGGTGGATGGGAATTTGACCTCTATCTATATATGAAATAGACTCAAAAAAAATTGTCGTCTAAAGCTTATTCTAAACGCTGTGTATGATTTTTCATTGTCTAAACGCTGTGTATGAAGTATAAGAGAGAAAGCGGTCTAAATTTCTTAATTAGAACTGCAAAGAAACGCATTTTCTAATTTTTAGGTTATCTATTCTGACTATAAGTCTGTTCAATTATGCGCTTGGTAAGTTGGTCCTTTTTTCTGTTTGTAAATTTTGCTCTTATTGGTTTTAAATTAAATAAATTGACAGAGTTACGCGCTTTGAGGTTAAAAATAAATTTATTAAATAACGTAAATGACTATTTTTTTATATTGGAGTCAAGTGAAAAAATACATACATCTACATCTAACATTTTTGTAGATAAAACACGTTAGAATAATGACAGATGACAAATTCATGACTTTTTCTGAGGTGAGATAGTTGGCTTTTATTTTCAAAATAAACCTTTTTAAGAGTGTTACATTGCTACATTAATTGATTAATCCGTTTAAATTTTAAAGTTTCATACTATTTTTTTATTTTTTTTACGTTTTCTGGAAACCTCTAGAGAAATAATGTATTCTGTTACACCACGCTTTAAGCGAACACACTGAATTTTAGACAATATTTTAGTATAATTATAAATGCAGATACTGAGGAAATGATCAGTCACTTTCAGAAGAGGGATGCTATGCTAGTTATGTTTTATGAGATAAACAGTGGATTTTTTTAATTGGCTCTAGGATTATTAATATTTGACTACTTTTATTTATTTTTTTTGTTTTTCTTTGATAAACTCTTACGGGTTACATACATTAAAAAATATATTTTTACTTTTAAAATTCACATTCTACTGTTAATAATAATATTTTTAACATCTTTTGTCAATGTTGTCTTGAGTCTTTTGTTTAGTTTCGTCTTGTAGTTTATTGTATAATTTCAGTCTATGGTTTATTAGTCTCGATTGTCCTTTTCTCGTTTTAGAAGGTTGTATATGATATTTTTCTGATATTCTCGTTTTGTGTTCATATTTACTACAGTATTTTTCAAGTTTTAATTCTTCGTCTACAATTACATCAGTGGCTAAATTATGAATATATTTTAAGGATTCTAGTTAAAAGAGTTCAGTTACATTTAATTGTTTAGTTTGTTTAAAAAGTTATTTAGTTGCTGTTAGATAGGCTAGGTTATACACTAACTTTAATATTTTATTTTGCCGTCTTTGTAGTCTGTTTATGTCATTTTGATTTCCTGTTTGCCATAGTAGTTGCACATAACATATTTTAGTTTTTACATATGCTTTTTTTGATGTAAAATATGTAAATATCCCGAATAAATAAAATAAACAAATAGACTAGGTCACCTGACTCACAGACCAAGTCGCGCGCAGTAATTGCATTTCCCGATCGAGGAAAATGTTAATATTATGTCGTATTAAAAAGTACGTCGGTACTCCAACTATGGAGCACTGTAATAGAATTGTTTACTGAAAACTATTTAATGAAAACGTTTTATTCAACTTCAAACGTTTGTTTCGAATCTTATGACTTTCTGTATCCGTGTCCTGGAAAACGTCCAAGTTAGCTTGAGTGTAGCTACACTCAAGTCAAATATCGGTCGAGTGAGGATTTCATACGTGATACTTGCCGAGGAAAATGTAAGAAATGTATTGTAAATACCAAAAGTCACCGTAGTTCTCAATTTCAATTATATTGTGGAGGGGCATATTGTCGGGGTCACCAGTTGTGTTGGTCACCAATTGTCGACTCTACAATAATTGTCTCTGTAGGTAGGTCGACCGGCGCAGTGTTCGGAAAACTGAAATCACTTTATGTTTTCTAACAAAAATCCGTGTAAAATGTTTTTATTAATGATTGTTGTTTCAACCAATATATTATTACGATCATTGCGCCGTTTCGCGACTGAGGTAGGCAGAGAGGATGGAACGCCGAAATTATGATACTGGGATTCAAAATACTTTAATGAAATGATCTTAATGTTGTAAACAAAACAATGTTTATTTAAATTAGTGTTTTTTAAGTAAAATAATAAAATTTATTGTTATATTATACAGCATTTTGATATACGAGAAATCAAATCTTATGAGTAGCGACAAAGTAGTAGTAATATAATTAATTTTGGCCTTTTAGAGTGTTGGCGAATTTACCATCAGCCATCGTGTTTACCAACAAATGATTGATCTCTAAGCTTTTTCCATCAACATTTGTAACAGTTGGTGTTAGCGTAGAAATTTCGCTCACGGCGTGTTTGTTTTCTTTTATAATCATTCTTGGCTTCCTTTAATGTGCTGGATGCGGAGTGGTAGGTAAAAGCGCGTTGACGATGCTCGAGGATTCTGCCGTATTATAACTTTTTCATTTTCAATATTTACAGTCATCTGCAGCGGGACGACTGCAGTCATCAAACTATCACTATCTACTGGATCCGTGATGGAACTCCCGGAAAATCATTGTTTTTGTGTTGAATTGCCAGAGCTGCCATCGAAACCCCACTTATATATAATTTCAATTTTCATATCTTCTGTTACTATTCGTGTTAAATCTTCCTTTTGCTAGTTTTTTTGCAGCATGATTTAACAGACTTTGCAAGCTTACTTCTGCACATGTCCCAGTTATTGTGAGATCTTCTGGATTGCACTCAGTTTTCGCTTTCAGGAGTTTGTCGTAGGATGTGTAAATGTTGTAATTTAGTTCTTTCGCTACTCTTTGCATTCATTTACATTTTGATACATTATACACACTGCTTTGCATTAACAAAAAAAACTAATGCTTCTTGTGGAGTGTGTGGGCGCATCGCAAGTTTAAAAAAAAAATCATTTTAAATCAAAGGGGCAAAATATTTTCATAAAAATCATGTTAATACATACCTGAAGAATAAATCATCATTTTGACGGTAATTTTTTTTATATTTCACTACGAAAATGTTGTAAAAATACAATAAAACTTAACTGTTCGTTAGGCACGTAAACGCGCGACTGAATTACTACACTTGATAGCTCCTCTTTACGAGAGTAATTAGTGCCTTATCCATAAACGATATTTTCTCATAATTTGCATTTGGTCTCACCAACTATCTAGCTTACATATTCACGTGTTTAATTTAAAATCTAAGAAATGGCGTTTTTGGCTTAGGTGAGTTCCTAACAACAGCAACCCGAACACTGCGCGGCGTGTGAACGCTACCCGGAGATGTTCTTCATTCCTGCGCTGCAGGCTTAAATGTGGTGTGGAAAGTCGTCTGAAGTCCTACGTCCAACATCCAACATCCAACATCTCACGCGTGGCCCTCATTTCGCTCTTTGAAAGGTTGCTTCAAACTTCATGAATAAAAGGAAATCGGTACTTTCATGAGTTTTGAACACTATTTATTAAAGAAAAAATAAAACACAATAATATGAACGAGACATGTTATAGAAAATATGATATTACTTTTAAAATTGAACACTGAAGTTAAAATTATATTATTTTTTTCTACTACGCGGTTGACAATAGTTTCGGAAGACGTAGGTCTCGGATCTTGGTAGTAGGTGGCGGGCTGCAGAGGTAGAGGAAGAAGAACGATCAGCGCGTCGGTGCTTTTATACGCTAACCTATGTCACTGATACTTTGTGTTGCCAACCTGTTGTGTTTGTTGTCTCTGCTCGATGGTTAGCGGCACCCACCTCTGAGACACCACAATATTTTATTGAATTAGAACGAAAGCCCTTTTTTTTGCTCATTTGAATGATTAAAGGTGCAAATTTAATTGGCGGTTGCTTTAGTTATTTGTATTAAACTACTTTAATATGCATATATATTTATATATATATAAATATAGATATAGAAAGGACAGTCGACCTCATGTAAAATTGGTTATTACCAGTATTAACAAATTACAACAGGGATGGAGAATACCTTCAAGAAGGGAATATGGAAGTCTAAGCATTTACAGGGCTTACGACCTGTCATTGGCTGGTTTAAGTGGCTTCTTTACATACTGTGTAACATTCACCATTTTGCCTATGTTTGAACATTCAGATTTCTTCAATTCTTCCATTTGTTAATTTTAGTGAAGTTCTTTAAATAATATTATCTTCTTGAAGGTATTCTCTACCCCTGTTGTAATTTGTTTATCTTGATGACTTTCTAGGGGATGAAATCCAGTTTTTTGTCCACAAACATTAGGAAAAAATCAAATATTGTTATAAAACCAACTGGTCCAAGAAGAAGTTTTAAAATTGAAAATTTATTTTCAGGCATTGCTCAGTGTGTGAAATAATTCAAGTCAGATGAATCTTTTCACAACAATAAAGGTTTCAGCTCTTTAAATCCATGGTGACAGGCGACTCTAGTGTTTTCAAATATTCTCCGAATTCAATTTATTTCAATACTTCGAAGTGGTTTTAATGCGTTCAAAGTATTATATTTCTTATTTTATCTGGAATTACGAATTCATTTTTTAATTACTAAAATATTTATCTGTGACAGGTGCAGGAAGCGAGACAGAAGAGGCGTTTCCGATAGTCTGTACGAAAGTTCCTACATTTACTTCTCATAAAGGTTTGAAATTTTTATTTCGAGATTTTGATCACCGTATGCTTTAGATATTGTTGACCTATCTATCCGTATAGAATTAACAGTTCATCAGTAATATTGCTTCTATTGGGATGACACGAAGTGATGTTGCTGATATCTGACCCTCAATTAAAAGCATTATCAATATGTGTGTAGTTTGATGAAAGAGCTCATAAATGGAATTGGGAACCGTCCGTCCTCGTGACGCGCGGTACATCATTGTCGGCTCGTCGTTCGTCATCATACTATGATGCCGGTGCGAGGTTTAGTATAAATGAGTATGCCCGCGGTTATCGATGCTGCCAGAGTCGTGTTTTACTGGAAAGTTCAATTAAAATGGCGGATGAATCTGCAGCGCGGGAAATCGAATCCCCTCCATTATTCTAAGGGAAATAGCCCCCGGGCTTACTGAAGGGTTGTCACTGATAACCGACTGGCTTAAATAAGTCGTTCGAGACGCGCCTTTGCCAACAAGTGGTTGCTTACCTAATCTGTTCCGTTACATTGAACTATGATTATTTCAACTGCTGCATTTTTCGGTGTGCTAAACAAATAATAAATTATAATATTAGGAAAATAATTACTTCACTCGTATAGAACAGTGTTTTTCAACCGGTGGCGGTGGGTCGCGAAGCTGTAATAATGAAAGGAAAGTCTTCAAGGTCCACAATTTCCAAAAAATAGGATATTGATGTTATCGGGTGCAGTAAGGTAAATTCTATGTTCTGCTAAAAGAAGCACCAGACCGCTTCCATACAAAAAACTGTATTAATCACCTTCTGAAAATGGTGTGGATCACAAAAACAGAGTGAGACTTGGAAATGAGAGGACGTTTGTTGAAATTGTGAATTTTTTTGTTTTTTCATAAAACGAATTACTTTCAAATTGTATAGGGGAAGTCTAGGCAACAGTTTGTCTCGATATATATATCTTATAATATTTTCAATTTATTTATTTTTTACCTATTCGACAAACTACACAATTGTTAAAACATGTTTCAGGTTTTAAAAATGGGGAAAAGAAACTAATGGCCACCCAGTTTGTATAAATTGTGGCAATAATGAAATTTTGTCATTTGGCAACAATGCAATGTACTGTGCCAATATTTTTAGTTTATTTTATTCTATTTTATTTTATTTTATTTTATTTTATTTTTTTTTATTTTATTTTATTTTATTTTGTTTTATTTTATTTTATTTTATTTTATTTTATTTTATTTTATTTTATTTTATTTTATTTTATTTTACTCTATTTTATTTTATTTTATTTTATTTTATTTTATTTTATTTTATTTTATTTTATTTTATTTTATTTTATTTTATTTTATTTTATTTTATTTTATTTTATTTTATTTTATTTTATTTTATTTTATTTTATTTTATTTTATTTTATTTTATTTTATTTTATTTTATTTTATTTTATTTTATTTTATTTTATTTTATTTTATTTTATTTTATTTTATTTTATTTTATTTTCTTTTATTTTATTTTAAATAAAAGATAAATAAAATAAATTTAAATAAAAGAATAAAATATTACCAGTTATAGAATTATGGATAAAAAAAAGATAATTTGGTATTAGAAATACTTTGAACCAGTTAAAAAAAAAAAAAAAAAAACAAGAAAACAATATTGAATAACATTAAAAAAATATATATATATGTATTATTATTTAAAACTAATATTTAGGTAAATAGAATATGTTTATGTATAAAACTATATAATGATGTAAAAAAAATGATAAAGAGAAATATGTTTTACTTATAAATTAATTCAAGAAAAGAAACGAAAAAAGAAAAAAAAATCACTAATAAAGAAGTTTAAAACAATTTTTTAATAATAGTAACAAATAGTTACGTAGAACTATTAACAATGAAATAAAGAAGAAGAGCCGTAATATTCATTTACCTATAGTATAATATTTTATTTACTGAATATTCTACATATATATATATATATGCACCACAACAGGCCAGAAGGTCCAATCACAGTGTTGAATTACACCACAGAACATCTAGGCTTGAGAAAAATTGCATTTAATTTTTGTGTTCTTACCGGGAATCGAACCCGAAACCTTTAGTATGTGAGTGAAGCGTATTGACCACTCAACCACGGACGCCGCCTAGCCGCCACTATGCATATGTTTTTATTTTTTCAAATGTTATTCGCCAAAAAACCTTGTAAAATGTATTCATCGGCACGGGATTTCACAGTGAGGAATACACTATAACCAAATCATGTATATTTTTCATCAATGAATTACTTAATTTATAAAAATAAATTATAAAAAATTAAAGTACATTCTACCTTGCCTAAAAATATTTATTTATTCATTTAGACTTTATTACTTTGTCGCCATTTTTTTAAATGTCAGTTTTTTAATAAAACAAAAACGTTTAAATAATATATATTTATTTATATAATAAAGTCAATTTTACCCCCATGCCATTCTGCCAGTATTTGCCCGGTTTGCCCCAAGCTTCCCAACGTTGAGTCATACATGGACAGAGCGAAAAAGTATAAATACCCAAAGCGCTTAGTCCGTTTTGTTGGTATCGCGGCCTTAAAAATAGTAATCATTCGAAAACAATCGTCCGTGGTTCAGGAGCCTTATGCTGGAAAGATGTGACATTTGTCGCCCACTCGACAATGGTCGATTGGGCATCTCAATTGCTTCGTCATAATGCTATTCTTGAAAACCCTCGGACAATTTAATTACAAAGACGAATGAGAATGTGGCAACACTTACAAATCCGTATTATCTATGGCTCTCCTGTCACACATATTTTTTTATTGTTTGTTGTCAGATTTCTTCCGTTTAATATTTTGTGTATATAATATTATGAAAAAAATAAAAGAAAATGTTTTACTGAGACACTGCAACATTGATAATTATTATTTGTTTTTTATGTAAGAATAAGAAGAAATAAAAGACGAGTGATACTTCAATCCACAAATTTGGAATATCCAGTGACCGGTTTCATCGCTTTCGCGACATCTTCCTTTATTTCCATAATAAATTACAATTAATTTTCATCAAGAATTTTCAATAACAAACTTCAATTATTATTTGCCTTTGACATAACACACATCTACATGTTATTAGAAATATTTCATATTTTTTTGATGGATTAAAAATAAGAACAGTTGATTTTTTTTTTTAAAGAAAAAATACTAGAGTTTTTATTATTTACGCAAATATTTAAATTTTATGACCATTTCCTAAAAGTCGTAAATAACTTGTGCTGGAAAAACGGAAACCGAGTTACGGTAGGGTGGGATTTGAACCTGAGACCTTTGGTCCGTGAGGCCACAATACTATCTATTTGTTGCACATTTGTTGAAACGTCATCATAACATTGATCAGTGCTGTAAATTTTAAGTTAAAATACAACAAAAATACCTACCCGTGAATCAAACATGAATGCCGAGCGTTTTACAAGAAAGAAGTTTGACAGCTAAAGTTACGATGTCGCATTCGATTGTCAATGTCGAGTGCTTTGGGGCACTCGAGATAAAGTCGATTGGTTTTCGATCGACTGCATTCGTATGGGTGGTGCAAGAATGCTGTCACTCGTCGAATTGTGGAAGTCGCATACGATTCTAAAGATGAATGAGTCCAGCATAAGAACCCTGGTTCTATTTCACGCACAAAACTGTATTTTTCATCTACCCGAGTCTCTATCTAGACAAAAGGTGTTCTTGTAAATGTTCGCACTATTATAATTTCTTTTATTTTTAAAATCATTGTTTTTTTTTTTACTTTTTCTAAATATCAAAATTAAACAGCATTTTCAATAAATTACTTAATTATCGGGGTACTGTAAAGCATTATTAATGGAGAAATTACTAATTAAATGTACAACAGTCCCTCACATCACTATTCATGTGAGAAAATTAACACCTTTGATAACACGTTTACCTATATTTGAATACACGCTATCTCCCAAATATAGTGAGCAAAATTAATCTAGCCAGGTTCCGTTTTATTCATTTTAATTAATCTTGTTTAAAGTTAAAATACTGGAATGATTCAAAAACGGAAATCGAATACTCAAAATAGAGGGGAAAAAAGGCTTTTCGTCCTGTTTTTATGAAGAAATCGTTACGTAATGTTGTCCAGTCGCTATCTTTAATCCGCTCCATTCCATAAATAATCCGCCACTTGTACATTTCCCTAATATTTGACTGGTAATAAGATTACGATATTTATGTGATATCTTACTACGCGGAGATTAAGGTGTTTCCCTTGGTCGTATTATAATATATTTATTATATTCTTGTTTATCTTCTAAACCCTGTTATTTATTCCCGAAAGCTTATATGTTATGTAAGTAGTCTCGCTTGCTTGATCCTATTATTCGCAACATTTTATTTGAGTTCTCTTCTAATAAATAAGTATTGTTATTAAACCCCTTCTAGATTAGGATAAGTTACGAAGGTTGTTCTGTTCGTCGGAAATATGATATTTATCTAATTTTTTAAATAAGAAAACAGATAATATCTCCAATATCAAATCCACTATTCGACGCTGTTTGTCCTTACAATACAGAATATCAATCTCAATTTTCGTGGATTATAATTCAATTATTACCAAACGTACGAGCGCGGAGCGAGGTAATCGCTTCAACCTCAGTTCACCGCGTTATATCTAATTAAAATATTAAGTCCGAACATTGGAAAAGGTATTAAATTATTTTGCCTTTTTTAATAATTCGGTCTTCTCACTCGTCCAAAGACCTCGGGAAGGGATTACAGTTGGAATTTCAACAAATGAACCGCAAATACCATTATTTATTATACTGTTTTTTTTTTGTAGATATTTCTTGATATAACACCATAGTAAATGATTTTGTTAAAAAAACATTAACAAAATTCCTTGGTAAAGATTCACTTTATTTCATTTTGACAAACGAGCACTTTTACCTAATCGGGCATTTTTGCCAAAGCTCTCGTTGGTCAAAAAACCAAGAAAACCTTCGGTCATATATTCTTAGCGCGGAACCGTCCTTTGGTCTAGCTCGATTGTTGGATCATCTTTCGTACTCTCCCGGACTCTACCGCTCATCGTGGACTGTAGTTTGCCTGGCCTGAACTGGCCCACGTTTCCCTCGGAGCCTACGCTTCTTCCAACCCCTCCAGCACCCTCGAGATTCTGGCCCAGCCTCAGGATCCTGCCCCTCACGAGGATTGTTCAGACAAGCCCTTTTATACCTATCCTGAAGAGATGATTAGTTGTGTCATTTTACGGTTTCTAGAAATATACCGATTGGTCTAGAAATTCTTTAACTTCACACTTTTACAACTTCGTCGGTAAAGCTTGGAGTAAATGTGTTCCGATTTTTACCTCTCGCTAAGATATCAAAACCTGTACTATGGCATGAGTAATGTGGTCGTTCTAGGCATGTTTATGTATAATTACTGAAGATTCTGAGATTCGACCAAACTGGTTTTATTCCCAGTAAGTCGTATGGGGACCATATCCAAAACATAAAATGCATTTTCTAACAGAGCAATGAAATAAACTCACTCCTTGCGTGCTGCTTCATTGACTACGAGAATGAATTTGATAGTCCGCATCGACCAACTCTTTGTAAAATTCTCTATGCGTATGGGTATTCCTTCCAAGATTATTGCCGTTATAAAAGCGCTCTACATAGACAGCAATTTCGTGTGAGAATCAGCAGTTTTTTGACTGATTGATTCAGGGTCTCCACAGGAGTGAGGCAAGGCTGCGTCCTTGCGCCGTTCTAACTATATCATACTGCTGGATTTTATCTTATGCATATCGATACCAACTGATTGAGGCATAGAAATGAACTCCTTCCTAAAGGTGTGCAACATGAAGTATTTAGAGTATGCAGACGATGCAGTTTTTTTCCAAAAGTCTGTTGGTGATTTTAAGGAAATTGTTGACAAACTGCAGGAAAACTCAACTCGTCTTGGTCCTAATATTAATACAAAAAAGACTTAGATTATGTGCAAAAATCTTGTCCTGACCCTGATCAGCCTTTTTATAATAATGGATAGAGGATTAAGAAAGTTGACAGCTTTAAATACTTTAAATACTTGGGAGTCCACAGAAGATTTCAACGCTTATCAGTTCATGGTTTACCTCTTCGTTATAATTCTCAAGGCACTCTCTTAATACCCATCCACAATTCCTCTTTCTTCTCTAACTCAAATAGTGTCCATGCGGCTCGACTGTGGAATCATCTCCCATCCACCATCAAAGATGTTACTACATTATCTCTGTTGTAAAGCACGTCTGAAGAAACATCTCTTTTCTCTTTCCTAATCTCTCCTCCTTTCCTTTTTACTCTTTTTTCCTTTTTCCCCTAGAGTAATTGTTTTGATTTAAGGTAAATTTTAAACAAATAAGTTTATTTCTATTTTTATATATCTTTAGCTTTTTAATCTTTATTTTCTATTGAATGTGTTCTGTAACTTGAATTATAAAAATAAAACTTTTATTTTATTGGTTGGTTGGAAGAAATTGCCTTTTGGCAATAAGCCCGCCAATGTACAAATAACATTATGTACAAAAAGTTAAAAAAATATATAACTGAGGATGGAAGCATGCATAAAGAGCGTTGTCTAGAACTCTAGTCTATATTCGGTCAAAACGAAATGCCGATTATTCAACTCTTGTAAAGTGCCAGTACTCTTATATGGGTGCGAATTTTGGCACCTCACCAAAGCTTAAAACACCAAAAAAACGTGAGTTTTGAGAGTAAGTGCTTGAGAAGAATATTAGGTATAAGGTGGTTTGATTTTATAACTAACATTGAAGTCCGAGAATGGACGCAGCAGCCTCCTATTACAAGCGTCTTGAGGATGCGGTGGTGGATCTGGCTTGGACATGTGCAGCGCATGCCTCAGAAGAACCAAAACCCAAGTTGCCCCTTCTATAAACCTGTGGGCTCACGCCGTTCTGGAAGGCCGTCGATGATGATCTATCGACTGTATTTGGCGTAACTAAGGGGCGCTGGATTGACGTGGGAGGAGAAGAAAATGCTGGCTGGCGATAGGGTCCCCCGGAGGCAACTGGTGATGTCCACATGCTCCACTTAGGAGCGGATGTGGAAAAGAAGAAAGAAAAGAAGAAATCGTACCTGAGAGTCATGGTCCATTTATAGGTGAAAAACCGCTTTTAATCATAATACCATTTTAACCGTATTTTTACATATCCTCTAAACTCTAACACATAACTGGTAATTTTTAAGCCAATTGTATGCCTGTCCTTCATAACTTGAATGCCATAAATTGTAATTAATTCATTTCTGTAAATTACCCCGAGGCTTTTTATTAAAAGTTTCGATTCTCTCCGTTTACAGTAAGGAATACAGGAGAATTTCCCGGACACAACAGCAAGTAAAAGATTCCCGCCCTGACGATGTCTCATGCTCCAAGTAAATTTTCAAAGAAAACGGGTAGCCTATTAGTAGTTAAAGTTTATGGGTAAAGATTGATTCTCTTTCAATCTGTAAAAATGTATCTTATATTAATTTTAAACTGTTGCTTCATAAAAAAGAAAAATGAGAGTACAACAGGGCGTTTAATAAAAATTTCTTTAAAAAAACTCAGTTTGTTAACGCGGCTTAAATTTTAAATAGGCGCGTCTTGGCGCCGGCCATTTGATTCATAACAAACTAAGTGTTCTCCTATATAAAAGAGGAACAAATTGAAATCGAAGTTAGCTCGATCAGACGGTCAGTCAGTTAGATCAGCGGATAGTTACTCGCCCCGTTGCTCCATTCCAGTCTTATTATGGTGTCTGGATGTCCACACCCCGTTCGTGGCTCAAAACCTGCTATACTTTTATACTTCTAAATCCACCCGATAAATAAAGTGATTCTATTCAAGAAAGTGTTTTGTCTACTTCTCGACTTCTACTAACGCCGAGTTCCAGAACCGAAATGACGATACCGATGTTTTATCAATATGTTTCATTTCTGTGCTTATAAATATGTTCGACAAGTTTTTCTCTCACTTTCCAGAAGATGCTTCAGCAAACTTGTAGAGCAACCGAACCGAACAATATCGTGTGTATTCCGAGTTCCGAGACCATAACACGGAACACAGGGTGGAAGATATCAATGTAAATTGATCATGATATAGGCACGTACTACGCACCTATTACATACCTTGCACCCAGACGGCTCAACAGCAGGTATGAGAGGAGTGCTACTGTAAGGGTAGGCAGAGAGGATAAACCGCAACATCTCTCTATCTTTGCATACATATATCGCTTCCTCTACATTCATACATCTTCTTATGATCTTCCGATTATTCCGACTTTTGACATGTCCATCTTCAAGTACTTGTTGGATTTGGATCCATCAATATTAGCATTTTAAATAGTTTTAGCCGTTCTTTCGCTATCCATTCGATCTACATATTCAAACCAACGCAGAGCTTCTTTCTTGATTTTGTCGATAATGCATATATCAGCATTACATAATGTACGGATCTCAACATTTGTGCATCTATCATACATAGTTTTACCGCACATTCGCCTGAGAGATCGCATTTCGACAGCATTACTACAGCCTACTTTTATCCCTGTTTTTCCAAGTCCATACTTCACTCCCAAACATCAGAGTCGGGACCAGGACTCAACTGCTAATTTTGCCTCTTGAGACAAACATTTATTTGTCAATGTTGATTTCAGTGCACGGTTCACTCTGTTCCCGGCACTCACCCTCCTTTCACAGTCGTTCCATCCCTAGTAAACATACTTCTCACATACACAAATTCCTCTACCTGTTTTAGTATAACCATATCCACAGTGATTTCACATTTGGTCATTTCTTTCAAAACCATCACATTCGATTTACGACATTCATCAGCAAATCACTTGCCTTGCATACATCGTAGACAAGATTTGCAGTTCCTCTTTGTTGTGAGCAAGAAGCATGGCATCAAAAGACAATTGACATTTGGATCACCCATTTTTGCTTCCATTCTTAAGCCTTTTAGTTCTTTCATACAGTTATCGATATATATCAACGTATAAACGTTGAACAGCCATAGCGACATCACACATCTCTGTTTGACTCCTTTATGAATATCAAACCACGATGTATATGATCCATTTGCCCTACACAAGCAATAGCCAGAGTCAGATTTCCCCTCACTCCATACTCCGATAATACCTTCCATATTTTTTCTCTGTCAACTCTTTCAAACACTTTTTGCAGATCGACAAATGCACAGAAAAGCTTTTGGTTTTAGCAACAATTTTTTCTGTCCATGTTTCGTAAGCAAATATTTGATCCATACGTCTCTTACATTCATAAAACCGCTCTGTATATTCCACCTCTATCCTTAGTAACTTTTCTTACTCTCTTAATCAGTATTCCTCCATACATTTTGTCAACATATTACTACATTAAATATAGGTTATATAATGTACATGCTACTCAATATTGTTTGCGGAAAATATTTATTCCCGGTCCTCAGTCGGGATCTGGGTTACCAGAGTCCGTTACAGATGCAAGCAGGAATCAAACGCTCGCCCTCCCTTTTACATAGTATAGATACTGGGTACCTACTACCAGGGGCGCTCAACGGAAAAATACTTTTCCTAAATATTTTTTTGAAAGTCAAAATTAACAAATTTAAAAAACTACTAATGAAAAATATTGTCCACGTAACAGTGGCGTTATTGGAGCGATCTTTCAAGGAGTTTATATTTCATATTTATTTTTAAATGTCTTTCGTTGTTTTATTTCCTTCGAGACTTGTCTTCGTTTTAATTTCTTTCGGATCCATCAGATTTTATTGAAATAATTATTTATCTCTACTATTATTTACTTGGTAAAAACAAATGCCGCCTATATAACGCCTGCATAATACCTATTCTCTTCTATGGATGCGTATCGTGGCACTTCACTAAGGCCCAAAACAGCAAAATATTGAGTTTTGAGAATAGGTGTCTCCGAAGATCTTGGGTGTGCGGTGGTTGACTTTGTGGGGATGAAGTAATAAAAGAACGGACGTAGCAAACAACGGTGACAACTGTCACTAAGCGGAGGCGATACGGTTTGCTTGGCCATGTACTGCGGATGCCTTCTGAAAGCCTTAACCACGCTTGCCTACTTTACGAGGCATCAGGTTCTCGACGTATTGGACGTCCACTGCAGACTGTTTGTCGCATTTCATGTCAGAACTACGGGACGCGAACCTGACTTGGGAAGACGCACAAGAGCTGGCAGCCAACAGAGATGCCAGGAGGATCTTTGTGGACACCATATGCTCCAACTAGGGAGTGGACATGAATGATGAATAACTATTATTTCATAAAAAATAATAAGTAAAGTTATTACAATGGTACTGTAACAGACGCGGCGGATCACTGCTTCGTCCGTAGCAATCGCGCCCGTCACAAGAACTGTATTTCTATAGGGGTGTGTCAAACGCAGAGTGGCCGGGCGGTAGGCGGGCCTCGGCCGACGAACGATAAGCTCCGGGGGAGGTATCGTCGCCTAGAGATCCCTTGCGGGGTCGCTAGCGAGTAGCGCTGGCGGCCGCAATCCTGAGTCAGGCAACCGGGTTGTAAGGCCGGTATCTCTCCGTCGGTGGGAACGGCGGGTGTGTTCCGGGGAAGTATCCAAGGGTCCAAATTATCCGGGGTCCAAAATCCAATCCAAAGAGTATCCGAGTTCCAAGTCCAGGGGGTAGCGGTGTTCGAATCCAGGTGGCGATGAGGTCCGGTTTGAAGCGAGGTAGGGAGGTGAAGTGGAGAGTAGATAGCCTTAGTAGTGTGGTGAGATGACTGACTTTATTTTTCCCCGGCGGGGCTTATATACAACATTTTGGCCGTGCGGCGGTGGGCTAGGCCAATAGCGGGCGGTGCTAGGTTGACCAATCACGCGGCGAGAGAGATAGCGAGCACATTTGCCGGCTCTATCGGTCTCTCTCGCGCCACGTATAAGGTCCCCACCCTCCCGCTACGGCCGCAGTCCCCGCCGACCGCGCGGCGATCAACACTTATACAGAACAACATAAAAACACATTATGGGCATACAAATATTTTTCATGAATTTAAATCTATATGTGGGCTTCAGTATGGCGATCACCAACCCCCGAAAGTGACAAATACTAGTCTTTATTGAGGAGGTGGTAGATCGCTTACACATACTGAAGCCTCCTATGCCACATTTAAAACCCCAGGAGGGCCGCCAAGTTGGTGTATGTACTTTTACGTCGGCAACACTCCCCCCTGCCGAGGAGGCATCTCTGCGCCGACGTCGTCCTTGATTTGCAACACGGCGAGCTTGACGGCGGTCGTGTGTAGGTTCCGGTGGCTGTCTGGACCCGGGCGCTCCTGACTTGTCCATCCTTCCCTGGTGTGACTGCTATGACGCGTCCCCGCGGCCATTCATTCCGCGGGAGGGCGGCGTCCGTTATTATGACCAGGTCATCGACCATGATCGGTGTGGCGGCCTGTTGCCACTTCCGTCGCTGTGCCAACGTCGGGAGATATTCCCTCATCCATCTTTTCCAAAATGCGTCGGCTAGTTTCTGCGCCACCCGCCATTGTTTTCTGACACAGTTGCGGGCTGGCGCGTCTCTGTAATCGGCCAGATGCGGCTGGGCCCCGCTCGACCCGATGAGAAAGTGCATCGGAGTCAGCGGAGCGTCGTCTCGGCTATCAAGCGAGACGTGGGTTAGGGGCCGAGTGTTTACTGTGTACTCGGCCTCCGCTATCGCTGTCATTAGCGTTTCCTCTCGGGGGGCTTGTTCCTTTAGAATCACCATAAGCGCCCCCTTTATCGACCGGACGAGCCGTTCCCAGGCTCCCCCCATGTGTGGCGCCGATGGCGGGTTGAACACCCATTTGATCCCTCTCCTTGTCGCCTCGTTCTGTAGTTCGGGATCGTGGGCTAGTTCCTTCATGGCGGCCGCCATCTCTTTGTCTGCGCCTCTGAAGTTCGTCCCGTTGTCCGAGTAGAGCGTTGTCGGATGTCCTCTGCGGGCCGCCATCCTTCTGAGGGCCTGCACCGTCGAGTCAGTACTCAACGACGGTGTAATTTCAATATGCACGGCCCTCGTAACCATGCACGTAAACAGGGCCCCGTATCGTTTCTCCCGGCGTCTTCCGATAGTTACGTATACGGCCCGAACATGTCCACCCCACAGTGGGTAAAGGCCTTACGTGATGATCGAGTCGGCCGGCAGGCAGCTGTCCCATGAGCGGAGGCTGCGGGCGGGCCTTCTGTATTCGACAGTAGCGGCACTCGTATATAATTTTCCTTATATTTGTCCGTAATCGTGTTATAAAGAACTGTTGTCTGAGTTCGCTGAGTGTCCGCTCTGTACTTGCGTGTTGCCGCGACTCGTGATAATGCCTTATCAATAGACGCGTATAGGCGTGCGCTCCGTCCAGTATGACGGGCGCCTTTAGTTGCTCGCTCACCGCGGGGGCTTCCATAATTCGCGTCCCCATTCTGAGGACGCTATCTTTATCGAGGTAGGGAGTGAGGCCCAGCAGGCGGCTGTTCCGCGGGAGGCACTCCCCCCGTCTAATTGCGGCTATCTCGGCGTGGTAACTGTCTGTCTGGCTTATGAGTATCCACGCCCTCTCTGATGCCTTGAGTTCCGGGGCGATGAGTGTCGCGCTTCCTGTATTCTTTTTCCTGCAGCGGTTTATGAAGCGCAACACCCACGCTGTAGTCCTGATCAGTCTCCGCCAGGAGGAAAATCTTCTTTCGTCCGGGAGGGCTGTCATCACGATGGCACTGTTCGCACACTTTATTTCACTGCTTGTATCCGGGGTCGCCGTTATTACCTTGAGCGGCGGCCATTGACTTTTATTTTTCTTTATGAAACTCGGCCCACTGAACCACATGCCGGCCGGGGAGATGTCTGGTATCTCGCCGTCCCGCGTCCCGAGATCAGCGGGGTTCTTCTTTCCTGGTACCCACCGCCACTCTTGAGCGTTCGTTAGCTCATCTATTTCCCCTAGGCGGTGGGCTACAAATGGCGTGAAGATGCGCGAATCACTCTGGACCCAGCACAGCACCGTAGTAGAATCTGTCCAGTAGTAGGTATCGCGTATATTACTTCCGCATTCTTTCTTGATTGTGGCCGCCAGTCGTGCGGCCATGAGCGCGGCTTGTAATTCCAGGCGTGGAATTGATAGCGCTCGTAGCGGGCTAACTCGGCACTTGCTAGCCATGAACGTCGCATTCCTTCCGGCGGCGTTCTCCTCCACGATGTAGGCTACGGCGCAGCTCGCTTGCTCCGAGGCATCGGAAAATACGTGCAGCTCTACTGGCTGGCCATTGGCGCTCGATACGCGCCGCGGTATAGCGCACTCGGTATTGCGTAATATGTCCACCCAAGTGCGCCATTTCTCTGCGTGTTCTTCATTCACTTGTTCGTCCCACTCTATGTGGGAGCGCCACACATCTTGTAGCAGTATTCGCGGGCGTATTGTCAAACACCCTACGAAACCGAGTGGATCGAAAATGCTCATAACTTCACTTAGCATCTGCCGTTTTGTAGGCCTCTCTGTTGGAACCTCCCGTGACACTTTAAATTTAAATTGAAACTCGTCTGTCACCGGGTCCCATTTGATGCCGAGGACCCTCTCTGTCACGGAGGTTCCGCTAATTATTTCGCGTGCGCTTTTCCCTCTCAGACTTGAAGGAATCGCTTCCATTACGGAGGGATCATTACTCGCCCAATTCGCGAGGATGAATCCGCCCCGCCGTAGTAGTTCGCTGACATCGTGGCGCAGTTGTATCGCCTCTGTTGCACTGTCTACGGCATCCATATAGTCGTCCATGTAGAATTTATTTCGCACAGCATCCCTGGCGGCGGCCATCTCTTGCCCGTGATCTTCTGCGACTTGATTTCTCACGTACTGTGCGCTGCTCGGTGAACACGCCGCGCCGAACGTCATCGACGTCATAATCATTTCCCGAATTTCTTCTTCGGGACTATCGCGCCAGAGGAACAGCTGCGCCCTCTGGTCTTCTTTTCTTATTTTAATTTGGAGAAACATCTCCCTTATATCTGCTGCCAGCGCGATCTTTCCCTCGCGAAATCGCATTATATTTCCCATAAGCGATGAGAGAAGGTCCGGGCCGTTGGCCAACATGTCGTTCAATGACTTCCCGTTGCAGCGGCTGGCGGCGTCAAATACTATCCGTATTTTATCCGGTTTATTCACGTTCGTCACTGCGAAATGCGGCAAAAACCAAAGCCCACTCGCAGTGTCTTGTCTTTCAGCCAGCGTCAGTTCCCGGGCATACCCCTTGTCTAGATATTCTTTAATCTTTAACTTGTAAGCCGCGGCGAATTCACTGTTTTTACTGAACTTTTTCTCTATGCTTAAAAATCGATTCAGCGCTGTACGGCGATTATCCGGTAAACATATTCGATTGTCTTTCCACAGTAGCCCTGTCTCGTACTGTCCTTGCGGTAGGAAACGTGTCGTGGCTCTCATGGTTTCTGTGGCTCGCGCCTCCTGACGCGATATCTTGGCTGTCGAACTTATACCTAACGCGTCGACGGCGTAATTTTGTTTAACTAGATTTTCTAGTCTCTGTTCTGTACTAAGCGCCATTAGTATGCTGGCGTTAGTCTGGCGTGTCCGCCCACCGTGTATCACCTTTCCTAAGGCTGTCACTGAGGCGATGTATTCCCCGCATCTCCGTGCCTCTCTCGTCACTATGAGAGAGGCGTTATCTTGGCCGATGAGTAACTGCGGGCACACTTGTCGCATCCTGCCTTCCCCTTCAATCACGGGCTGTAGCGGCAGACTCAGCTTCTGTATTGTGTTTGCGCGGAGAGTGAATAAATCTTCCGTAACTCCGCGCACTTTAATTGTGACTTTTCTTGATGCACTATCTGTTACGCACATTCCGCCGGCACCGTGGATTTTTAATCCTCGAGTCTCTCCCGGCGCGCCGATGTCGTTTGCTATTTTTGCGTCAATCAATGTCACGGTTGATCCCTCATCTAGTAACGCGTACGCGTTCACTCGTCCTCGCGGACCACTTAACATGACGGGAATCACTTTTAGGAGGACCGGTTCCTCCCGAGCGTAGGTGCTCGTCACTATATTATTCGTCCGCGAACTGTGGCCGTAATCGTAGTTTCTTTCATTTGAACTCGCGGCGCGGGTTTCGTTCGCGGTCGGTCTGTTTCCCCCGGCGCCCGCCGCTGCAGGCGTGTTGCGGCGGGCATTATTATCTGGCGCTCGTATATCGGCGCTAGACCGAGCTTCACTGATATCGGCACTATTTCTGTCGTGTAATGTCTTGTGATGTGTTCGGCGACATCCATCGAGGCCGCACTTTTTTACATTTCTACACTTTATCGCCCGATGAGTGTTCGATAAACACGAAAAACACAAATTCTTTCGCTTCACTATGTCCCATCTTTCCGAAATACTACACTCTATGTATTCCTGGCACGTTTGTAGTAAATGTCCTCGTCCGCACAAAACACATGACGCTACACTTTTCCCGTTTCCCTCTGTTGAAATCACTGTATGCACTTGTTCTCGCTTCTGTGGCTTCTCGCGTTGTTTTCCGCTGTACACTTGCGGCTCTATTCCGCCGCCTATCATCGAAGATTCCGTTAAATCTTCCAAGAAGAGCGCGAAATCCTTCGCGGAGGGCCTCACCCGGTTTCCTCTTCTGCTGTACCACCAGAGAGACTTCATGCACAGCGGTAACTTGCTCACTAGTTCACTTAGTAGTTGTGGCGTAGACATGTAATCGCCACCGAAGCCTTCTAAGGTCGCTATCGCGTTCCGAACTGCGCTAGACAGATCTACTAATGCTTGCGTAGATCCGTCGTTCTGTATGCAGCGGAGCCTTCTCACTTTTTCCAACAAGGAAGACGCTACAATGTCCGGCTGGCCGTAGTGTAGCTCCAACGTCTTCATTATCACCCTCACTTGGCTTGGATCCACTAGTAATGACGACACAGATTCTCTTGCCCGTCCTTTTAACGCACGCTGTAGACGCAGGAGGTTTTCTGGATCCGAAAGGCAGCACATCTCCGTCGACTGAGTGTACTGCGATTTGAAAGTAGCCCATTCCTGCGGCTCTCCGGCGAAGGCGGGTAGGTCCTTGGCAGTAGATTGGCGCGCTATCATGGCGCCGACTCTGCTAACGTCCTCTGGGGCTGAAGTCGGGCTTCTTCCTTGCGAAGCCTCTAGTAGAATCGCCATTTTTGACAGCACCGTCATGATGCCGTCCATATCCGTAGTACGCGGCGCGGGCTCGGGATTCGTCTCCAAGGGCACGCGTCGGTCTTGATCGTGTAGTGAAGCACGGAGCGTTCGAACCTGCGTCCTCAGCCGCTGGACTGTATCTTCGGATGTGTCCGACTCGGCTGAGTCCTGATCTGTAGCAGGGTCTTCTCTCGGTTCCGTGCCTCCTCGACCCGAGCGGAGTGAAGGGGTTCTCGAAGTCATCTCTAGGCGCTCTGCGATGAATATCCGGTTCTTCTCGAAGGACCAACTTGTAACAGACGCGGCGGATCACTGCTTCGTCCGTAGCAATCGCGCCCGTCACAAGAACTGTATTTCTATAGGTGCTGGTGTCAAACGCAGAGTGGCCGGGCGTAGGCGGGCCTCGGCCGACGAACGATAAGCTCCGGGGGAGGTATCGTCGCCTAGAGATCCCTTGCGGGGTCGCTAGCGAGTAGCGCTGGCGGCCGCAATCCTGAGTCAGGCAACCGGGTTGTAAGGCCGGTATCTCTCCGTCGGTGGGAACGGCGGGGTGTGTTCCGGGGAAGTATCCAAGGGTCCAAATTATCCGGGGTCCAAAATCCAATCCAAAGAGTATCCGAGTTCCAAGTCCAGGGGGGTAGCGGTGTTCGAATCCAGGTGGCGATGAGGTCCGGTTTGAAGCGAGGTAGGGAGGTGAAGTGGAGAGTAGAAAGCCTTAGTAGTGTGGTGAGATGACTGACTTTATTTTTCCCCGGCGGGGCTATATATACAACATTTTGCCGTGCGGCGGTGGGCTAGGCCAATAGCGGGCGGTGCTAGGTTGACCAATCACGCGGCGAGAGAGATAGCGAGCACATTTGCCGGCTCTATCGGTCTCTCTCGCGCCACGTATAAGGTCCCCACCCTCCCGCTACCGGCCGCAGTTCCCCGCCGACCGCGCGGCGATCAACACTTATACAGAACAACATAAAAACACATTATGGGCATACAAATATTTTCATGAATTCTAATCTATATGTGGGCTTCAGTATGGCGATCACCACCCCCGAAAGTGACAAATACTAGTCTTTATTGAGGAGGTGGTAGATCGCTTACACATACTGAAGCCTCCTATGCTACATTAAAACCCCAGGAAGGGCCGCCAAGTTGGTGCATGTACTTTTACGTCGGCAACAGGTACTAATGAAAATACGTATATAGTTTTATTGGAATAAATGCAATTCCACCAAGAAACGTCAGTAGAAAAACTCAATATATTATAACATTGGGTTTAGTAATGGGGTATACACAGTTCACAGTTCACAGTTCACATGGATTAACTGTTCATTAAGTAATTCTACATTGGGTTTATTTTTTATTATTTTGGTTTCGAGAATTTCAAATTTATATAATTTATGGCCTACAACTGACAATCATTATAAAAATACGTGTTACGTAGGCCAAACGAAAAGCGCTTTTAGCACGCACACAATAACAAATCCAATCCTGGTCTAATAATAAAGATGTCACAATTTTTCCCAATCATTTAAAAAAAGATTAACATTCCTTTGATTTAAAAAAAATATTCCTATTGCTCCTAAAGGTCATAAATTAGAAATTCTTGAAATTCACAGATAAGAAAATAAAACCGATGTAGAATTACTTAATGAACAGTGAACATACATATGTGTATTTCCGATTGTTATACTCATTATAATCAATTTACTAATTACTTTTTAATTCTTTTCAGACATCGTAATTGAGTCACTTGCTTCACTGAGGTGGGACAATAAAGAATCTGAACCACAACAATAATATTTAAACTTATTGAAATACCATTATATCAACTCGTTGGTTACCTCGGAACACTTTGTTTAAATGCCTTTCACACAAAAATAACTATGATATAATTTTCCATTTTCTAGCATTACTGTTTTATACAAATAGATTGGATTTTATAATAAAAATGCCAATTTCAAAATTGTCGCGAAAGCGATGAAACAGGGCACTGGTTTTTTTCTAAATTTGTGGATTGAAGTATCACTCGTTTTTTATTTATATAATAATTAAAATTATAAATATAACAAGACTGTTGCGATTTACAAAAAGATCTTGATTTTTCCTTCAGTCACATGGTGCAACGACAATGACCTTTATTTCAATAAAAAAAATGCTTATCCATTCAATTCACAAACAAAATAATAAAAACTAATTAAAATCGACAATATTCAAGATGTTTCAACAATAAGAGATCTAGGACTTGATTCCAGACTTAAATACGATCATCATATCGACGATATAACAAAAAATCTTCCAAAACTTGCGGATTTATTCTACGAATATCAAAACCATTCCAAAGCCGAGTTGTGGCTAAATATAATCCTGTATCAGGAGTATATTAGAGTTTAATTCCGTAATATGGTATCCCATCTATGATATCCATAAAAAGCGAATTAAATCCGTGCAACGCAAACTTCTCAGAAAAATTACCTATCGAAACAATTTAGTCAATACTTTAGATAATTTCTTTGAACTGAAAATTTTCATCTTTTTAGCTTGGAATTTAGGAGAACTTCACCTTCTTCATCCTTTTACATAAAAATGTATCCAGTAAGATGTCACGCTCGGGATATTTTATCTCAAATCAACATCAATTTTCCAAATCGCACCACTCGTACTTACACTTTATTTGCTGTGGGAAATGACAGAACCAACACTGGATTACTTTCACCGAATGCTTAGGCTTGACAATGAAGTAGCCAAAGACAGCTCGATTGATGTATTCCTACAGCAGAGTTATTCAAAAGAGAAATTATTTACTCACTTTTCGAATGATGAAACTTACCAATGGGCAATGGTGTCTTGTCTCTTGTCTCTTGCAATATGTAATTTGTGCTTTGATCATACTAATAAATTTCCAAAAAAGAGACTAGCTCTTTATTATACTGTGTTTGTACTTGCGTGTATTATTTATGTAAACACCCCTTGGATCGCAAAATGAAATAAATATACAAACAACTTAATATTACTTCATACGCATCAGCTGACAGAAAGATGTTTCTTTTATTCATTATAATATTATGCATTGCACTCGAAGTTTATAATCGTAAACGAATCTAGCTCGGTGGCTCAGTTCTCGTGTTCCGCCACCGCGTGCCGGTTGCCGGTTGCGGTTGCCGCCTCGAGCAGTATTGAGCAGTTGAGCACCCCTGCTCTCCTCGGAGTATGAAGCTGTTATAAGTCCCAACACAATCAGAATCCTCCCAGAACGTATTTTTTCAGCAATCTGCCGTACTACTCCTCCGCCGTGATCTCCACCCCGCGAGCGGACGGACGGAACGAAACAATTCCGAGTTAAAACTCCGAGGGGACGAGTTTTTACAACCTTCACGATCCGAGGTAATAAGATTAGTTCCGGCGTTTTTAACCCGCGCCGCGTCCCCACCCGCGCGAGCCGGTAGCCGAGAAATCCGTCGCGGGGAGAGCTCGCTCCATTATTACCAACTAGCTGGAATCGCGGAATTAAACTTTAGTTTCACGAAACGGGCAAGAAAATGTATCGGAGAGCAGATCGACAGTCGACAGGCTCGTCTCGGGGGAACTGTACACTGTACGAGTACCTACACCGTTGTTGTCTACACTATGTATGTTCATTATTATACTCGTACGGGTACACGCGGAGCGCGTCCTACCCTACCACGTTTGCACGTGTTATGAGTAGACATATAAGACGGTAAAATATCCCCGGCATTTTAAGGTAATTTTACCAGATTTCGGTAAAAAGCGAATATGACGTACTGATTTTATTTTACAAAAATATAACAAATAAGATATCTTTAGGACAAGTTACATGGTAGTGAAAACCAGGTTTAGATCCATCGAGTGGTTGTCGAGATTTATTATAAGCATGGGACGTTCAAGGTCACGTTACGTACTTTTTCACTTTTTTTAATAAAAAAGGTTATGCTGTTTTGAAACTGAACAGGATCGGTGGACATAGGGACTTTAGTAAAACTTTAAGTTTGTAAACTTGAACGACCACCGCTCATGCCCCGATTTTGACAAAAAACATTTATTTTTTGCGTACATACGTATATAGTATTTGCGTCCCTAAAGATTTGACAGAAAAAATATATAAAAGTCCGAGAAAATAAAATTTACTTTAAATTGAAATTGTAATTTTTTTCTTCAGACCAATACTTTTCAGGATACAAGTTTGAACATCAAATAGATTTAATCAAAATAGCAGAAAAGCGGTATTTGCACTAGCTTTTTACTAATTTTCCGATAGTTGACCAACCTAAGGTCATCATCATCATCGTCATCAATCCATATCCACTCCCTAGTTGGGACATATGGTGTTCACAGAGATCCACAAGGCATCTCTGTCGGCTTCCAGCACCTGTGCATCCTCGCAAGTTAGATTTGCATTTCGTAGTTCTGACATGAACTGCCAACTAAGTTAGCAGCGGACGTCCAGGACGTCGAGAACCTGGTACCTGGTAAAGTATGAAAACCTGAAGTAGCATTATTTAATATAAAATTATTTTTATATTATAATCTACAAACTTTAAAACCTAAACTTTTTCACATCAAAACGGCTTTTTTATGGATTATCTATGTTTGTGGGCTGTGGCCTCTACTGCACTGCTGTCATAATATTGATGATCGATGCATTAATATTTTGAAATATAATTGTAAACAAGCTAATAACTTTTTAATAAGTAGCAAAAAACCTATAAAAAGATTTTCAGTAAGTAATTATTAAAAATGACGTTATCTTAATGTCAGTAAACAGTTTTTACACGTCAACTAACATATTTGTCTGAAGTAAGGTAAAACTGTGCGTCTAGGTAAGATAAACTACTTAGTTACTTACTTTACTGTTACTTGACAAAATAAATAAAATGTCTCCATGTTCCACGTTAAAATGACCGTCATTTATGAAAATTACTGTAAAGTTACAGTATTTTACCGCGCCTTTTGGTATAATTACGTAATTTTACATCCATGGAGTTACAAGATCAAATCGATTGCATTACACCACTCAGGGGCCCCGATTACAATAGGAAATGAACAGAGTTATATTAAATTGTCTATCAAGTAAAATTCCATTTTCTGCGCGAAAATGTGTAATTATATTTGTATGAAAATTTGGTGCACTCGATTGTGCCGTATCGCTCCAAACTTCCATTGTAATCGCAGCCCAGTTCCTATTCCTGCCGTTGTCAGATCTGACCGCAGTCTTATTGGAGTTGTATTTCATTATAGCCCATTGCCTAGATCGTTTCAACATAATATTATCTAACGCGTAACAATTTCTTATTAACTTCTTACCAAAATAGCTCTTCATATTTAATGTTTTGCAGCTGGTCGTTTGTCAATTAGATGCTTTCTTTTGTTATTGATTTATGGTATATCCGCTGTGAAAATCTTATTTCATAAATTTTGAATTATTAAATAAAAGTATAGTAAAAAACTAGTTATATTCGAATTGTTAAATATCTTGAAAGTGTAAAATATTTTATTTTAATGTTATTTTACTATTGGTGCGTAAAAAATAATTGCTTTAAATTTTAAACATTTTCATTTACACCTTAAGAAAATAGACTCTTTTTTGCTGCACAATTTCGGACTGGACTACCCGAAAAGGGTTAGCTGTTATTTTTAAGTAAAACAGATTTGTTCGGCTGGAAGACAGGAATATAAGAAAATAATAGTAAAAAGGAACAAAAAAACCACGAGGATCCTAATCTCGTAAAGCTGTAAAGAAATTTGGTAGATCCCCAGAGTCTTGTATAAAGCACCATAAGCGGGATCTTGTTAACTCTACTCCGCGCTGTGTGCTGTACAGTGTACACGTGTGCGCCGTGCGGCGCGGCGCGGCGCGGCGCGGCGTGCAGCCCGCGGCCCACTGCGCGCTGCACGCGAGGCGACAGGACATCTACCTACTCGTATCACGGTTGGAATATCATCTATTTCCTCTCACTCGATAAACGCGCTCCTTTTTTATTATGTAAAGTCATTTTCCCTGTACCGCCTACTGGTCCCGTTAAGCACTATATTTTGTTATTGTTTTCTTAACTATTTTTCGCCAAGTGCGATAAACTTCATTTTATTTTATTTATTTTATAAATGCATGTGTGTATATGTATGCGTTCATATATTCGTGCATAGATGACTCAGAGTGTGCGTTCGGTGTTTTTATTTATTACTTATAATAACTTTCATGGTGAATAGTGAACGCAAGTGTTAACGATTATTCTTTGTATTTATAGTCACATTTAATATTTACATCTTTTACTTGTACCCACTATTAACACAATAGTAGAACATGTTACACACTAAGCAGAAAATAAAAGAAAAGATGAGCAATACAAGAAGGTTGAAGGTAAGGAGATGATAGAAGAGGGATTTTTATATTAAAATTGACCAATTCGGAATTTGCGTATGATAAATACACAAAGTATTGAAATGTATACAAATAAATTGTTCACTGATAGACATTTCATAATTATTTTGTGAAGTTTTTTTTTAAGTCATATATTTTAACTGTTAAAAATAATTTCTACTATTATATTATAAATAAATTTTTATTTTAATTTAATACAGGGTTTGTTAAACTTGGAGAAACAACGATAAATTAATTAATTTTTAGTACAGTTTTTTTGCAGTGATTTAAAAAAAAAATTGATATATCGTTTTGATTCAATGAGACAATTTATGGAAATGTCGTCTAAGCTATTGGGACTATCGACAAAATTGTTCAAAATTTCAAACAGAAAAGATGAATGCAAAATGCTTCTACGTTTAGAAGAGTCTTCGTATGAGTCGAAATAAATGTGAGATTTACGATCCAGAAGTTTCAATATTCAATAAAATAATCATGTATCACTTATAGTTAGAATGGGTTTACGAGTTATATGTTACCTAAGCACGTTAATTATGCAAAACATTGGGAGCTTTTCTTCATTCGTCGGCAAAAAGAGTAAAATATCATTATGAACTGCCCTCATACATCGCGACATGTGGAAAGAGTACTGAGCAACTGAGCTGTTATCCATTTTCTAGCGGCTTGTGACTGCGCACTTGCGCACGATCCCGGTACGATCTACGTGCGCTGGCGGTGACTACACTGCCTACCCCGAAAATGTCAAGTGTGACTATATTATTTACACCCTAAACATTTTTCCTTCTCCGTCTACCAAACCTCTCGAGGATATATTATGTTACAACCCATGACCCGTTTTAGAAATATTGTCTTTTTACGACGCTTGTGTTTGCTTTTCATCTTTATTTGTGTCGGTGGGGATAAGAAGATAAAAAAGTGGCGACGGATTATACTGCATTACCATTTCTCAATGGTAAAATAACTACCTATGTACCGACCCTTTTAAATGCAAAATACACAAAAACACGTGAACCTACCAATGTAGTTGTTGTTAAAATAATAAACCTTAATCACTTTGCAAAGTGGTTAGTTTAAAACTATTTGGAATTATAAAAAGCAATTTGATGAAACTCCTCTCATTGAGTATAAGTATGTTAATAATCCACGTAATGAAAAATTACTTGCGTTTTAGTTATTCGGTGAATGTTTGAACATGTAAATTACAATTAACAGCGTGTCAACCGAATTAGTTTACAATCGGAGAATAAAGAAAATATCATACCCTCACAATTCTGTGGAGTGCCAAAAGTATTTAACAATCCTACATTTCCTCTGGGGAAAATTTCAACGCATATAAGAGCATGACTCACTTCTTCGTTTTTATCCAGTATACCTTCATTAAAGAGTAAGTTACCTTATTACCCATGAGCATTTCCTTTTTTTATAAATAATGTTATAGGTTAAAAGGCAAAGTTGATTGATTTTTGAAAACAATGTATAGTAGGTAGGTAAATCTCTGTAGAAGAAACATTTTCCAAACCATCCGTATAGCTACATACATAGTTTTTTTCAATTTGAGAAGATGTGCGATCATGATTTATTTAACGACTCAGCTCTCCACTACAAACGGAAGCTGAGTCTCAGTTACAATAATAATATTTAGCCTCGATTAAAAAAATTAGCCTCTGTAAATAATATTTAGCCTCCTTTTGAAAAAAAAAATATGTATAAAACAAACACAAGGAGATAGTATTTTTTTTGCCAGTTTACACACTCTGTATGTTTGTGTACATTTATTGTGATCTTAAATTTAAATTTAAAATTTAGTTAAATCCTGTGTCCAGACGGATTATGAATAAAGTTATTTGTATAAATAAAACCTGAACCTTAGACGAGTGTTTTCAAATCGATGACTGCTCTCAGGTAAAAAAAATAATGCAAAAGGAATCTCGGACAAGTCCGTCTCGTAGTGTGGTATTGAATTTGAAAACAACGCTAGGTCCTAGGTTCGATTTCTGGTAATGTGTTTGGTTTTAGTTTTAGAGGTGGTTCTACACTGCAATATTTCAATTTTCCAGGGCTGGAACCTGAAGCCTAAGACTGATAACCTTGACTTTTAAGTTACAAAAATGAACTGGGCGCGGGTTAGAAAATTATGATGATTTTTTAAGTGGTATTTTTCTGCCTAAAAAATAAGTAAAAATGGTAAAATAAAAACATCAAAGCATATGTCGCCTATCACGTTGGCACTTACCATTAATAATGAAAAACTAATAATTTATTTTGGATTTCGGAGAAGAGTTTAAATTCCTCAATTTACTGAATCCTCAGTAACCTTCTTGTAACTGAGTTACATAGCAGAATGGCCGGGAAGCGCTCTTCCTAATATAAATTAGACCAAATCTCACAGCGAAAGCTAATAATGCCAGTGTTTTATTGCCAGCGTTGCCCGTAGATGTAATTATATAAATTTTCTTTTTTTAATATTCTCAGAAAGTGAGGGAAGGAGAGAACGGGCCCCAGTTTGTTTAAGGCGGGCCATCAATAAAGCTCCTGGGCGGAAAGGAATGGCCACTGAAGTAGGAATTATATTAACCTAGTAGAGTTTCCCTAACTTCTGCCTGAAAAATTCATCGTCATTCTCCATTCCCCGCCACCCGCGCTGAATAAACAAGACAAAAAATGCCCCACGCGGCTAATCTCAGGTAATGCCCGCCGCTCGCCGCTCGCCGCTCGCCGCGCACCGGCTTCCCCTCCTGTGCGCGCAGTTGTGCATTTCTGCCCTCCGGCATCAGCCGGCCATCAGGCTCAGGACTCGTATCAACGAGTCCTGAGCCTTTTTCTATCATTGTCTCATCGGAGGCCTCCGTTATGGAGTGACGATCAGAAAAATAATGTTGTCTTTCTTTTTTATAATTTATTAATTTAATCACAGTGGGGAAAAGGGCGCCGCATTGTTTAACTGAATGCAGCGTAGGTAAGGTGATCAGTCTTACACTTCAGGTGCCTGTCCTATGTACAAGATGCATATTCCAAGTTGCTTCGCACCAATGTACAGTAAAGGATTTTGAGTGTCTTTGCCATGGTGAACAATGTAGAGCTACGTATTACAAAACGAAGGCCACGTAAAACCTTTTTTATGATGCTGTCAACATGGGTATCGAAAAATAATTTGCTATCATGGTAGACACCTAGATCCTTTACAAATAATGAGCGTTGGAGGTTTTGACCCTTAAGCACATAGTTAGTCGGTTAAAATTTTAGTTTGCGACTAAATGTAACAAACTGAACACATAGAAGGATTAAGGTTTTCCCATTTTTGGTAATACCATATTATGAGATTGCAAAAACGGTGCTTCAAGGCGCAAATAAGGACTCTTTTACTAATATTGGCTAAACCTTCAATCGTGACGTCCACCAGTACAATACGCGACAGGGTCAAAATATTCGCTTATCTGGATCACGCACGAGAAGGTTTGGTCTAAGGTATCTGCTGTTTCTAGGCCATCTCGACGAGTACCTACCCATCCATTCAGATCACCGGCTAAAATTATTCTTTCATTCGGTTTTTTCCTCGCACATACTTCCCTTACATTTTCCCAGAACTCACGCTTCACATCTTCACCTGCCGAATCGACTGGGGCATATCCGATAATTAACATAATGCTCGTTATTCCAATCTTAAAGGTGATCCACATGAGTCTGGCGCTAACAAATTCATACTCACTCAAGCACTCTACCATTCTAAGAGAGAGCATCGCCGCAACCCCCCGACTTGCCCTTTCTGATTCTGGCACACCAGACCACAGCACGAGCGTGTCATTGTGCTCACGCGGTTGAAATGCGATCTCTTAGACGAATGTGTGGGAAATCAATGTATGACAGGGTTACGAATGATGATATCAGGCGAGAGTGTAAATCTGAGACAAGTATAATTGATAAGATTAAGAAAGGGTCTCTGAGATGGTTTGGTCACGTAGAACGAATGGACGACTAGAGAATGGTAAAACAAGTATATATGGCAAAAATGAACGGCAACGTTAGACGAGGACGACCAAGGAAGACGTGGCATGATCAGATAAACCAAAATCTTAAGTCTGGTCATGTCAAAAGCAGACAGAACCGAAGGGCATGTATGACAAGATGTATGAATGTGGAAGAGGCTAGGAGTGTATGCCAGGATAGACGTGTGTGGCGGTCCATTCTCTCTGCCTACCCCTACGGGGAAATGGCGTGATGGTAGTAGTAGTAGTAGTAGTCTCTGCTGTACCTTAATTGTAGTGAGTTCAACAGGCTACCGGAGTCCTATAAAACGTCAAAAAATGACAATATTCGTTTAAAAAATTGAGGCACCCCGCTGGGAAACCGCACCCAACTAGAAATTAAATTATTAATCACCATCTCTTGTGACCTGTTGTCTATATAAGATGAAAACCATCTTAAGAGGTCGCCTCTAATTCCAATTTTGGTTAATTTATTGAATAGTAATTTGTGATCGATTCGATCGAAGCATTTTTTGTAATCGGTGTAGATAACGTCTGCCTGATGACCGCCGTCCATTGAATCAGTTCGGTAATCTTAAGTTAAATTAAATTTGAAACAGAAGATCTCCATTTTAGAAAGCCATGTTAAGATGAACTCAGTGAGTGTTTAATTCCGGAATAGAGTTGGTTATGAATTATTATTTCAAAAACTTTAGAAACTATAGACAGTTTAGAAATCAGTCTTTAATTGGCGATATTGGTTTTAGGACCTTTCTTGTGAACTGGTTTTAAAAGTGGGCTTCCAAATATGTGGGATTGTGCAAAGTGATTGGTACATGTACAGCACTAGCAAAATTTAAAAGAAAACCTTCGGAAAGGTGATCATTCATCATCATCACATTTTATTGTTGTAGAAAATGAACTTATCTCACTTTTACATAAAAACATGCTCTCAAGATACTGTAAGCTCCTTTACAATTATTTCCACTGCTTGTAAATGTAAAGGAATTTTAAAGTTCTTTCCTTCACTAATTTTTGTTTTAGCCATCAAGTCTTGTTTTTGTTATGAGAGGTGGGTTCGTTACTGTTGTAAACTGCCAATCAATAAAATCTATGTAGACCTTTACCTTAAACTCAATTTATGATGATTTAAATACCCAATTTGCTTTTTACTCTGTTGGTTAAGCTTTTGTATCCTATATTATTTTCATAAGACAAATAACATTCCCAATAGTAGTGTAGATGTATTCTTTTATGTAAAATTAGTTTTGTGATGCATAAATAATAATTTTTGAATTGTATTTTTTAGTAAACCAGTAGAGAGCCTACTTTTTATGACAAACTTAGCTACTTTTCATAACTGTGGAGTTCGATCAAATTATCCAATATATAGTAAAAACGCAAAATTCGGTTTGTTACAGTTATTCATCTTGCATGGGAGATGATTCCAATGTTTTTGCTTGACAACTTTTGGCGACATTCACCTGTTAGTACAACCTAACATACATATATGCCAGAAATATTTCTGGTCGGTTATTAACTTTTTAAAATTAACCTTTGAAAAAATAGTTTTTGTTTTATTATACTCTATAACTGGTATAAATTGACGAAATTGACTGTCAAAAGTTTTCCCATTAAACCACTATGAAGAACTACAAGATGTAGATGCAGATGTTGGACTATCGAGGGCAACCATAGTTTTTCTAAGAGGTAAATCGTTTAAAGGAAGCAAGCACACCACCGCTTGCTCTGGAAGTTTTAAACATTTTCAAAAAATTAAATGGGATCCATTAGAGACTCCATATATTTGATACGGAACCATCACAATCAATAGCTTTAATAGTTTTTTCATCAAACTTTAGTGTCTATGATATTATTTATTATCTTACTCATATAGTGTCCATGCGGATCGACTGTGGAATCATTTCCCATCCACCATCAAAGATGTTACTATAGTATCTCTGTTAAAATCACGTATGAAGAAACATCTACTTTCTCCTCCCTAATCTCTCCTCCTTTCCTTTTTCCTCTTTTTCTCATTGAGTAATGGTTTTGATTTAAGTTAAATTATAAACAAATAAGTTTATTTCTATTTTTATATATCTTTAGCTTTTTAATCTTTATTTTCTATTGAATGTGTTCTGTAACTTGAATTATAAAAATAAAACTTTTATTTTAATGGTTGGTTGGAAGAAATTGCCATTTGGCAATAAGCCCGCTAATGTACAAATAACATTATGTACAAAAAGTTTAAAAAAATATATTAATATTAATTATGTCTTTCCCAAAGCCATTATCTGGAGTTACGAATCCAAAATATATTGAATCTGGTTCTACAACCAAAGATATGTGTTTTTCTTGTATGTTTATCCTGACGAATTGACTGACAATTTCTTTCCGTACTGTTTTTTTGAAACTTACTAGGTAGGTTGAAATATTTCAAATTGACATGATAAATCAAAACGGTAAAAATATTCAATTATTGAATTTGAATGAAAAGTTGTTTTTACACAAGAATATTTCATAGTCCCTAGACTGGTACCCGAAGCGTAAGACCGATTATCTTGCCTTCTTTCAACTAAAATTATCAAGATACACTGCGATTGGTGTACCATTGCAGTACCCTATGCACCATTAGGTGCGGAGAGGGAATGATAACGATGATAATTGTTTCATCTTTCCGACCATAAAAATAGAGTGCAATTGTTTTTAAGGTGCGAGTTGGAACCGTCAACAATAGACCAAAATTTTAGGAATATTTGATATTTTTTTATTGAATTAATTTCGTATTTAATCTGGGCGACCTAAATGTTCATCGTCATTCCCTTTCCGCACCTAATGTTGCATAGCCCACTGCATTGGTATACCAATCGCAGCGTATCTTAATAAAAAAAATGTTACATGACGGTAAGCTAATCAGTCTTACGATTTAGGTACAATTCCAAGGAGTATGCCATATTATGGTGTGAAAACACCCTTTTTAATCAATATTTCATATCCACCATGTCGGGAATCGAACCTCGGACCTCTCGCATGGTAGGCAAACGCGCTGACCATTACACCACGAAGCCGACAAGCCGACATATATGTTAATGACAGCTCCATATTTTAGCACTGATATTACATTTTTATCCTTAAAGAAAAAAATTCTATTTTTTTAGTATTTTTTTTTTTTGTAAAAATTTTTTACTGAAAAATTTGTAATCCATTCCTGGAGACGTAATTATTTTTAAATTTGACTCTTTTTTTTAAACACGTGACTATAGTGACAACTTGTTATCAACTTATAATTTTGAATTTCCTAATCTTCAGCCGCCTAAACGCAGAATAAAAGTGACAAAAGTATGCATAAAATAATAAATACAACCAACGAAGCTACTGAAATAATTTGACATACCAATACGATCGCGTAATAGGTACTCAAATATTATATTTTCAGGTGATATTTTGCTTCACAAAATATCAACAGGTAGTGGTAGTGTTTTCAGAAACTAGCTTGTGTGATGTTACCGTGTCTAAATTTTTTGGAAATTAAATAATAATCATATGTAACGTAAGTTTTGTGTTTATATAAAATGTAGAAGTAAATGATGTTACATAGCAGATTAAATAATTAATGATTATACTATATGTCTACTACCACAAGCCTAGCCAACTCAAAATATATCCCTTCTGCTAATATACTTTCCTAATTTCTAAGTCTAGTAAGCATGATAAATAATAATTTAATAAATTTAACTTCCTTGTCCTGGTTTGCGTCTCTGCTGTGTGTGTTAAATCTTCACAGCGCAACGCCCTCTTTCGGTTTTTAAGCGAATTTACTTTAGAATTATTAATTTCTACGTAGGCAGTTCCGCGTTCATTACGAAGTCTAATAAAACCGCTGATTTGTTTTGTTTCTGTCTTTTCTCTTCTTCCAGCTTTTGGTGTTTTTAATTTGAACCAGATGGTACGTTAAAGGGTTCTTCTATTATTATACGAAACGACGCGACGTTTAAATGCCCTGTATTTGGGCAAAGTATTTTTAGTAGATAAAGACAATTGTCACAATGTCACACTAGGTAGGTACTGAATAAAGATAACGAATGAGAGAAGAAAGATAAAATTCAATAATTTGAAATATTTTTACCGCTGTGATTTATCATCAATCAAAAATATTTTATTCTACGCAGTTAGTTTCAAAAAAAAAATATTCGATAATAGTTACATATTGGGATTGTGTATGTTCTTCTTCTTTTTTGTAGCTTTTATCACCCCTTCTTCAGACTGTAGTCAGACTCCTTAACGTAGGCTTCCTCCATCCTTCTCCATTCCAAACGGTCTTAGGCTATGTGTATTCTTGCTGTTCCCGAACGACTCACAATATCGTCTCTCTGGTAGTAGTCCGAGGGCATCAGCACAGGAGGCGTTTGGTCCATTTTTCGTCTGAGCAGCTAGCAACACGACCAGCCCAGAGCCATTTCAAAATTGCAACTCTTTCAAGAATGTCCGGCACTCATGTTTTGGTTCTTACGATTTCTTTTTGTTTCGCCTCCCTACTGGAGTATTGAATTATAAAAACTTTATTCAATATGCTTGTGTTTATTATTTTCGTATATTTTACATATTTTGTTAGTACGTTTTTAATTTTGAACTATCTACTTTATTTATTTATTTATTTATACGCCTAATGGGCAATTTGAAGGACATATTTACATATGGAAAATTATTATGAAAAAAGTAGAAAGACTCAGTGGTATATAGTAGACTTTGTGGGAGAGGAAGCAGGAGAGAAGTGTTTACAATTGAATTTGATTCAGTGATCGTTTGAAAGAAGACAACTTATTATCAAAGAAATCAAGACTGGTATGTTTGTTTGCAGACCTAAGAATTGTGGGCATAAGGGAATGAAACCCATAGTTAGTTCTATGGTTATCGGTATGAAAAAGTTAGTTTTGTCTAGGGTTTCTAGTTGGGATATTTAATTTTATTGAGCTCAGTAGTTCAAGCGCATCAAAGAGTGAGTTGAGAATTTTAAATAGGACTAGAAGGTCAGCTTTATTTTGACGGTCTCAAAGAGAAGATATATTTAAGGTAGTTTCTAACTCATTATACGTATACTGGTGTCTGGATAAGTTCAACCGTCAGCCTATCTTTCTCAAAAATCAATGTTGAACTGGTTCTGATTGTTGATTGAACATCATAATATTGAGACCAGATAACAGAGGAATACTCTAGGTGCGGGCGAGATCAGAAGAGAATTTTAAGGATATTGTTATTTTTTAAGTCAGTTGTGCTTCTGTTAATAAATCCAACGAGTTTTAAGGATTTATTGATAACATTTTAAATATGAATTGTAAAAGAAAGTTTATTGTCAAGTATAAAACCTAAATCTCGTATACTAGACACAGATGATAATATTTCATCGTTCAGTAAGTAGTCGTAAATGATTGGATTTTCCAGACGAAAAAATCTCATAACCTTGCACTTACTTAAGTAAAGATGTAGATTATTGGATGAGTACTAGGTGCTAAAAGACAGTAAATCAGATTGCCATAGTGAACAATCGGAATGGCTGTCAATCTGTTTGAGAATTTTGGTGTCATCAGCAAACAGCTAAATTGATGAAGTGAGAAAAACATTTTTTAGATCATTGATGAATAGATTGAACATCAAAAGAGCAAGATGAGCACCCTGTGGTACACCCAAAGAAACATTAATACTGTTTGAGATGGAATTATTTACCCTTACAAACTGTTTCCTTTCACTGAGATATGACTAAAAGAACGATAAAAATGGATTACGAATTCCGAACGAAGACCGTTTGGTCATCAGTATTTGGTTATCAACCTTGTCAAAAGCTTTGGAAAAATCGGTATAAATCACATCAATTTGTTTATTATTCTCCAGACCCGTAAAATGGCATCGTTAAAAGGCAAGAGATTGGTCGTGGTTTATTTACCAGACCGAAAACCATGTTGCTTATCAACCAAAATATTTTTGAAAATAGGAGTAATTTTATGCGTTAATATTGCTTTGAATAATTTGTTTGGTGTACCAATGCAGTGCCCTATGCACCATTAGATGCGGAAAGGGAATGATGATGAATAATTTAGGTGAGTGAGATAGAATTGAGTTTGGTCAATAGTTAGTGACGTCCGATTTGTTTCCAGATTTATAGATAGGTGTAATGATTTCCAAGCTACTGGAAGCTCACAAGATTGAAAACGATAGATAAAGGTAGTGAGATAACAAATCTACAATTCTTAATTAATATTTCGGGATTTATTTATTTATTTATTTATTTATTTATTTATTTACGGACAAAGTCCATTATAAACATTACAATTAAAAGAAATTTTTACAAAGGAATAAAAAAATATAAGGAACAGAAATAAGCAGCAAAGACAGATGATAGATTTTTTAGATTAAGTAAAAAGCATAGGCTAACTATACAGATTCTTTAGCTGATTTGTAAAGAAAGACATCCTTACACCATAATAATCAAGATCTTGATGATCGTTCACCCGCCTGATCATTCTGGGCAAAGGCGACTGTGCACCATAATTGGTCCTGTAGTGACCGAGGAAAAGCATTTCATTATTTCTTAGTCTACGGGTGGGAACGTTAAAAAGAATCTTTTGCAAAATTTCAGGGGCATCAATGAGACAGTTCATAATTTTATACATGCAGATTATATCTGCAATGCATCTGCGTTTTTCAAGACTTGATATGCTTAAAAACCTCTCCATATCAGAATATGAATAGTCTCCTCTTTCCAATCCCATCTTCCATGCAATTTTTCTTATAAAACGATGTTGATACAATACAATTCAATACAATCAGGATACATCGTTGGTCGATATATGACAGCAACTAAGGACAACTGTATTATGGTAGTCAAATGTTCTGACAACGTATTCACAACTTAATTCCTCTTCTTTTAACCAGTCTGTTTTTTGGTTGTCTCGAAGATATTGCTTTTAGCAATAAGTCCGCCAAAGTACTTATTCTTTGCACTTGAAGTTTTAAATAAATAAATAAAAATAATTCTAAGATATTTACCAAAAAATATAAATATGTATATCCTACATGTTTATTGGGTATTAGAGATTTAGAGATTTAGAGAGGTCTGAATTTAGGATATCAAGCGTTTATTGGGCATCAAATTAAATATGCTTCGTATAATTGCGGACGTTTAATAATATTGTATTTAAGAAAAAACTCATGACATAATAATATTTAAAAGTTTCTCGTTGGTACATTTATACAGCTATCACTTTTATCATGTTCTAAGAAACCTCCTACGGAGAACAATCGGTAAATTTCATCGTTATTCGTCCTCCATTCCTCATTCACACTGCTCTGAGAATATTACATCGCTACAAAAACTAAGACGACGCGACGCCGATGTTTGTGTCACATTATTCACCCCAGTATAATTTATCACTCTTCATCAGTCAAGGCTGAACTACTGTCAAACAAATAACATATTGATTCCGAGGATATGTCCTAGAAGACCAAAATGGCTCAAAAAACGCAAAAAGACATTTTAAAAAACACGGATAATAACCGCCCTATTCGAAAATTTCCAGCAGACGATCATATTGTGGAGAGTTACCCTGTTCCTCCCTCCGCCTCTGGGCCCCGATTACAATGGGAAGTTAACATTTATCTTCAATTTTATCTACAAAGTAAAATTAAGTTTTCTGAATGAAAAACGGAAAATGCATACCTTTTTTTTCTTTCAAATATGTTCAATTATAGGTTACCGGCGAAGATACTTAAAATGTTCATGCAAATATACTCATTTTCGGTACACAAATATCGGTTTTCGAACAGTCGAAGATAACTCCTATTAACTTCCTATTGTAATCGGGGCCCAGGAACAGTTTGGCATGAACACATAACGTGGCCTCAAACTAAGAATTTTTCTTTGCTCGGAAATTATTTTTTTACTTTCTGTTGAAATTAGAATCATCCGCAACTTCAATTCAGAATAATAAATTCCAGTTGTGCCGCGAGCTGTTTAAGTTTGAGGACACGAATACCTCATGCTCCGTTATTAATGTTCGATGCTTTTGTTACTAATTAAATATTTACTAACAAAAACCACGTGTTAATTGAAGTAAATATTTACAGGTTCAGCAGATTTTTAATTTCGTATTAATTTCGTAATAATTTACGGAAATAAATAAATAAACTAAATGAAGCCTTAACATTGTTATTTTTTTCAAGTTACTGGGAGCAAAATCAGGGACATGCAAGATTCTAAGACATAAATCGAATCTTAAGTCAGTAACTGTGTAATATATTATTTTTCATATAATATGTGGGATTTCCCTGAATTCTAATTATTATGTATAACGTATGTATACGAGTATTGATAGGTGCAACTTTTGCGTGTTCGGTAATACGGATAAGTGTGCTCGAATGATAATGAACTAACCTTCCTACTTTGCAGATAGGATGAGATGATTCCTTTCTCTTTTTGCACGCAGACATCGTATCCTTAAAATATTCCACGGTCGAGCCGCGTGTGGAGTGCAGACACCGGTTATTGAGAATTTTGATAGTATCAATATTCAAGTATTCGGTTAAAGGTTTTTGTATTCTTCTTCAAAACAAAAGAAGTTGGTCTTCAAACAAGTAGCATGGTTGTTATTAAGCCAAACTGAACACTTTTTTCAAATCACTCGGTTGGTCTAGAAAGTTTTTTTACGGTATAAATAATGTGCGAAACATTTAAATATGAAACGTAATTTTGCGGTCGGTGCGCCATCACAAAACATAGATCGGAAAACCACTAGAAAATGCGGCATCCGCAATTTCTGAGTGTTTCGCAGGGGAGTCGATGCAATTTGATATCACTTCTTCGATCGATCTTGGCCCAACACCGCGTCTCTTGGGTAGTGCGAATCACATAAATTAGGGGCAATACCTATATAATAACAATCAGCGATATTATTCTGGGCGACAAACACGGGGCGTGAGGTGGCAGGGCGGGGTCATTTCACCGGGGAGCGAAGATAATATTTATCGAGATGCAGACTCGGAGACTGCTTCTGACCCTGATGCTGCTTCTCTCGGTGATGAATGCGAGTCCCGGTGTAACCGGGAGTCCTCTGCAGTTCCCCGGCAGTTGGGCGGCCGTGGCGAGGGCGCGCCAGGCGGTCATGGGTGCGTGTCCCGAAGGAATGAGGATGACCGGCCGCGGCCGATGCAGAAAAATCTGGAGGGCGCGTGAATCTGAACGATCGGATTGATGTTCAGCAGGTGCAGGTAAGCACACTGGATATTACGGATACGCATAACTGAAATTCATGTCATTATTATAACATACCACATTTGGTGCACCTTAACCTTTCAAAAATATTAGTTACGTATTTCTTTTAATTTATACTATTTTAAGAACAGTTTTATCGGCCTTTTATTTCTTAAAAATTGTAATTAAAAAATAATCTAAATTTAGCTTTATATGTGTGTTTCTGGGTTAAAAATATTTTTTAAAACTATCCCTCGCTAAGTACTTACTAATTCCTCACTTCGAGGGAATGGTAATGTAATGTAATAGGTAATGAATGGTAATTATACTTCACGAAAATTCAACTTTTCCCTCCAACCAGTTATTTCAGGAAGCTGAATTTTGGAGCTGTGAGAAATTTACTGCCAGCAATGTCTAAAATATGTTTTTATGCGCCAACATTTATATCCTAAAAATTTTAATAGATCTTGTCAAAGATTAAATATTTTCCTTGAAATCCCTTATTGTAAATCCAGACACTGGCAAAGATACTTATTTTTCATAGCTCGAAAACTGTTCAATGCATTTCATATGGACAGTATGATAAATATAAATTATTTGAATATATTCCGATTTGAATTTTTGTTGAAATCATGTATAAAAGAAACGGATTTAAATACCTTATTTTAATGAATAGAATATACTTTTACTATAGTTTTCTCATTTTTAGTGACAAGAAATCGTGTTCTAATATCACCACTCATTTTCTAACTTCTAACTTCTAACTTTCTAATATCTATTGTATTCTTCCAGTAGCCTTTATTTTAATTCAAATAAAATGTATACCCACACACAGGCCATGCTTTTGTGGGATATTATTTTTGTGTTGATGTAATAGTTTTTTTATGTTTTTAACTAATGTATACCTATTGTAAATGCAAAAAATCAAATTATAATAAATAAAAAAAACTTTAAATTACAAATTCAATCCGCTTTTAAAAATCCTTACGTGTAATAGACCAAAAAAAACGATTTATTTTCATAAAAAAAATTGTTACTTTTACTTTATTGTTTATACCTTGAAATGATTTTTTGTACACACAGTCTAAAGTATTTTTTTTCTTCCAGACGCAAGCGCAAATAAAGCGAGACAAATTTTAAAAGAGAGGAGGCCAATGGATTCATTCAAAAACCCACATTGGGGAAAAATTTCCTTTTTGCATGATTTGTTTTCTCAAATAAAAGTAAAACCAACGTAAAAGTCATTATAATTAAAAAAACAATAATATATTTCAAATGGTAGGTACTTTATTTATTAATTTATTGTTATTATAGAAAGAACTAATATTTTTGTATAAAATAATTGATAAAATATTATTCATCAATTTTAGACAATTTGAATATTTCTATTATAAATTATTTTAACTCTATAAATTATAACCAGAAAGGAATAATGTTATTGTTTTTGTACAATAAGGAAAACATGTAAGGTAGTTTTATGATTGCTATTTTTTTTCGATTTAAGTTTTTTTGCATTTTAAACAAACAATAAGAAAAAATCAGACTATTTTTTGGGTTTTATTGTTTTTAAAACAAAAAAAACTTTAATATTTATTTTACAATATCCAAAACGAACAAAAATATTTACCGTTTAAATTTCTGGTTAATATATTTGTTTTCAAATATTTTATTTACAAAATAGCTCTGTAGCTGCAAGACGTGCTGGGATATTTATTTACTGTACAGCGCCCTTGAGGCGATTGTCACAAAAACAGCGCAATCCAAACTATCCAAATATAAAAATTATAGCCTTAAAAAAACTAGAGTTTTTTTTTTAATTAAAAAGAGAAATACTCGAGTTTCTCGAGAAGTACTGAGACCATTTCCTAAAAGTCGTAAATAACTCGTGCTGGAAAAATGGAAATCGAGTTGTGGTAGAGTGGGATTCGAACCTCGGATCTTTAAACATGTTTTTAATTCCGAGAAGTAGTGACGTAGTATAATTGTTATTTTCTAGTTTTTAATTGAAAAAGTAGGTAAATAATAAAATATTTATAAATTGTGTCTTAATTAAAACGTAACATACTTTTGATTTAATCAGCGAATTATAATTGTTTAAAAATAATGAAAAAGCTTGACAAGTGATAAATTATTATCGAATCAAGGAACAAAAGCCATAAGGCCCTCTTAAAAATATCGACCGACGACAGGTTCAACAATGAACTACGGTGCCCAACTAAATAATAACTTTTTTTAAATTTCATGAAAATATAGTTACGAATTTTAAAACATAAAAGCTTGAAACTAAATTAGATAATGTATTTAAAGTCCCGTGACCGATAGAGTATAATATGTCGTGTAGATTTGTTGTACTCGGTATAAGCATAGCATATCCCCCTTTTCTAGAATCTGGAAACTGCGTTGGCTGGTTGTAGAATCTTTTCCTGAAATGTAAAATTGTCCAATTAATGATGAAATAATTCACTTTGTACAGATAAAATTTCCCGGATGTTTTCCAATTTATAATTTAAATAACATAAGTAGTAATTTATATTACTATTTTTAATATACATTCAGTATCGGTAGTAAAATAAATCTTCGTTGAGATGATTTCTTTCACCCAAATCCGGAATGCCTATGAGAAATGTGTGTATTTTCCTTAAATTATTAACAATTAATCGCGTAACATGAAAAACGTTGACTGGTTTTACAGAATTTACAAAATAGATGCAATGTCATTCAAATGTATTCAATGTGTAATGGAACAGCCTGAGCCTGATAAAGATAAGTAAAAAATAAGAAAAATTTATTGTCTATTGTAATTGCTGTCGTAGTGCTCAACCAAAATGTCTCCAGGACGGAAGAAGAACATCGAGCACTATATCTAAGTAAGCATTTTCTATGAATGGCTCTTCCCATTAAATGTAGAAGTGAGAGTACGGTAAAATATTAAGGTACTTTGGGTAATTATTCCCAATCGTTATTTTCTCTAGTGTAAATAAAGCTTATGGCCGATTAGAACCCGCAGTTTCCACTTCGTTTCAGCAATGTACACAGTCAAATCTCATCAACAGCATTGTCATTATAAAATGTAATCAACTACGGGCATAACCGATAGCACGATGACGCAGGAGGATGCGAGGTATCGAAGGTCTCGCGAAATTATCATCAAACGTATTCGGTCATAGATTCTTCAAAACTCAATTATAGCGGATGAACGAAACCTACTTTGAATTATTTATTACCATCGAAAGTGTTTTCAACGTTGATACATAATATAAGTGGTGCTGCGTAGTTAAACTGTTTGCCGCACTCGAGTAGGTACGTAGATTACCGATACGCGTAGTTCGGGTGATATTTTTGAACAGTGATGTTACTGAACAGTCGACACATTTCTAGGAAATCACAAAGAAAGCAGCCTCGGTAATTTAATAGTCAATATTTTATCAGTAGCGATTACGTAATATTATATCGAATTTACGTACGTCTTTCTCTGGAGATCGAAAACGGATTTTTCAAAAAACGAAGCGACACTTTCCAGATTTGTCGAGACGTCTACTGAGCCCGCAAGCCCTGGGCACTTGGATGATGTTAGCCATGCGAGGCGTCGTCACTCGCGCCATCTTTTCCGCGAAGCCGTAGTAGCGAGGCTCGTCCCGCGTCGCGGAAGCCCACGCCAGGAGCCACACCACGCACACCAAGCACCGTAAGCGTCCCCTCATGTCACTGAAGTTCTCGGCAGCCCGGCGCGCGCTCGCCGACGGAAGCCAATTACGCGATAAGTCCCGACCCCTCCGCTATCGGCCGCGGTCGCTGCGACCGGCGGATGTCGCTCGTCGTTTAAAAACGTTCCATAGATACTCTAAATTGCGCGTCAAGCCGGCGTACGATCGGTTTCGACATCAAACTTAAATACCGATGAAATCACCACACGTCCCGACATAATCCGTTACTATCTCTCCTGGAACCCGAACTGCAGTAGCTCGCGACGTTCAGCGGAGCGTCTATCATCTTGAAGTCCTCGCGCGGCTCGATGTCCCCGCGAGTAGCCCCGGCAGCGGGGACCTCGGCCTTCAGGCCTCCCCACCTCAGGATGCCCACCGCCCTCGCGAGGACGGTCAGGACGGCCGTGGCGTTCTGGACCCCGGAGCCGCCTCGGGGCGCGGGCGAGGGAGGCGCCGCGGCCGGCGAGACGAATGAGAGCAACAGTTGGACGAAAATCCAGGCGCGACGGACGCGAGACATGTTCGTAAATAACTCGAAAATAACATTTAGCCGATATATAAAACTACACGAGCGCGACCTTCTTTGAGATAACCTTTGTCAGCATAAGACGTCGTCATAATTGATATTATCTTTAAGCATTTAAACAAAATAAATGTATTATTAGATTGTTTTTAAGAATTGTATAACTATGAATCGTGTAACTGGTCCGAGAAGTATTAAAAAGAATTCAAATTTCAAACGCTGCCTAGAATGTGGGTGAAATAATTCAATCAGATGAATTTCACCCACATCAATAAAAGTTTCAACTCTTTATTTATTTCATTCGCAATTTAACTTCGCAAACATCAACAGATGGAAGAATTGAAGAAATATAGATGTTAAAATATAGGAGTGGTGAATTTTACATAGAGTCTAACTTTTTAATGATATTTCACATTATAGCGAGTGATTTATTAATATAAATGTAAAATCCTTACAATAAAAAGTATCCAAACATATAAAACTCATTCGACGAGTAACTGTTTTTTTATTTATTGATAAAATTTAACCATCGTCTATCTTTACAACGTCAAAATAGAAAGTACGTATAACAGAACCAGCACAACAACAATATGAACGAAATTTCAATTCAAATTCAGACGGGTCGCGGTCCCGTGGGTAGTGTCGTAGACTCCGGATCAGGAAGTCCGAACCCCGGTCTGCCACAAGTTTTTTCTTATTTTCTAACACGGTTATTTACGACTAACGTAAAATTGTTCCAAAGTATAAACATTTGGGTTAATCATAGAAACGGATATATGTGTATCTAAAAAAAAAATATTTTAGATCACCATGTACCGTTTTTTTTTCATCTACTGAGAAAGTTCGAGAAGAAGAGTCTGCAGGTTGCATTTTGGATGAAGCCGGCAGTATTGAATCAGCCAAGTGTGTAGTGTGTCTCTCTGTCTAGCTTCTTCATCTGTCGGTTTCTCCAGATACACGGCTTCTCCATTAACTACTACGTTGGACACCCAATCTTCATTCTGCTTATCTTCCTGTTCACCCTCAAGTACTAATGAGTTTCCATCTACATTTCCCAATACTCCAGCACCATCTTGCGGAAAATCTAATTCGTCATTCGGGAGTATCGCGTCTTCCGCGACCAAAGAAGTTTCTTGAATATTTTTCACGTCATCTATGTAGTTCGGTACATCCACAAAATCGATTTCTTCAATAAGGCGATTGTTTCCTTTTACCGGTATATGTAGGACATAACACTTCGCGGAAGAGATGATCGCGAGAATTATAGCAATTCTAAACATCGTGACGTCTTCTGTAGACTTCTTCGACACACTGAGCTGATGAGATACTGAAATGGAGTGACATTGTCAGTCGTTTCTTTCTACGAAACGTCGAATTCAATAATCAAGAATAATTTATTCGATGGTACCAATTAAGATCGTCGAGACAATAGCGTGCACATTTCTATTGAATCAATTTATTTCAACGTCTCTCGAGTTAAATTTATTAATCAGCGTATTTAAGAACCGAAGTGACGTATATGTCTTCGACGATGCCTCAAACTATAAAGTAAAATACAATTTTTTTCTTGGAAATCGGATTGTGGTCCCGTGGTAAGTGTCGCGGACTCGCGGATCTGAGGTACGAGGTTCGAACCCCACTCTACCACAACTTGATTCCCATTTTCTGATAGTGAGTTATTTACAACTCGTTGAAAATGGCCCCCAAAACTGAAATATTTGGGTAAATCACGAGAACGCAAATGTTTATTTTCCTTGAAAAAAAAATGAAAATCAACATTCAATACGAAAAAAGTTTTTAAACTATTTAAAGTTCATAGAGTTGACGCTATTTACAAAATAAGTTCTATTACACAAATACACAAAGAAAAAAAAAAACGAAACCAAAACAATATAAAAATTCCTAAACTCCACCCAAGTCATCTTTAAAATAGTTTTGTTTTCAAAGGAATAAAAAATTACAATAATCTCCCCAATGAACTAAAAACAATAAAAAATAATATATCAGTAAATAAATTTAAAGAATTTTTTTGAACCCGAGTGAAAACCGCAATCTATTTTAATAACAATTTCTGTATTATTATTTTCTGTTTTTCTTTTTATTTCGTACTAGCGGACTTGACAGACGTTGTCCTGCTCAGACGTTGGCTTGCCTGCTGTAGCTGGTTAAACAAACGTTTTTTCATAAATAAGGACACACGTTATTTATTTTGGACTTTTTTGAGCTATTCATGTATTCGTAAAAAGGGTTAGTTTTTCGCTTTATCTCATCTTGTGGTCGGTAAAAAGTCCTCGCTGTGCTCAAATGAAAATTGTGCAAAAATCACTACTCTAGTGTCATAATCCAGGGAGAAAATACGGGAATACGAGTTAATGAAGAAAATTCTGAGCCCTCTAAGATTATGAAACTCAACCCATGCCCATCGTGAATTTAGTCATTCTTTGATCGCCAGCCGTGTTTTGACGTGAGCTTGACATTTAATTTGAAACCAGAATAAATGAAAAGTAAAATGCCAGATTGTGTCGTGAAAGTGTACAAAAAGTTTTCGGATAAAAGGAAAAAGACGTTTCATTGATAAGTTGGTATCAAGGTACTTGTTTATGATTGAATTCCAAAACTAAAAATAATTCATAATCCCGAACGCTGGCTTGCTTGCTATAAGCTGGTTAAGCCAACGTTTTTTCGTAAATAAGTTTTCGTAAATAATTTCGTTTTATTTCCTCATGTGATTGGCTAAGAGACTTCGTCGTGCTCAAATCAAAATCATGCAAATATCACATAATCTATGGAGGAAATACGGAAATACGTGTTAATGAAGAAAAGTTAGAGCGCGTTTTACCCTTAGCACTCTAAAATTGTGACACTCAACTTATGCTCAACGCAATTAAGTCGTTATTTTACCGCCAGCCTGATTTTAATGTGACCTTGACATTTAATTCGAAACCAAAAATAAATAAAGAACTAAGATAGACCAGATCTTGTCTTGAGATAGTCAAAAAAATCCTGGTGTTAATTTCATTTTTCTGTATTTAATTTTATTTGTACCTGTATTTAGCATAAGAAAATGTGTTTACCATTGTTGGAATGGACTCTATGAGTCCTTTAAAAATAAAAAATAAAATAGAAAGTTTACTGTGTCGTGAAAACGTGCAAAATCTGTCCGGATAAAACGAAAAAGACTTTTTATTGCTATGTAGGTACCTAGATACTCATTTATGGTTAACTTCCAAAATTAAAAATGTTCAATATTTGAATATTGAACTTGTTTATGGTGGAATTTTTAAACATAAGATAATTCATTTTCAAATAAATATTTGTTTTTGCAAATGTCAAACTCAGTGCTACTTACTAACAGTAGTGCATTTTGTGTAAGAATCCGTTTTACAAAAATGTATCAAATGTCAGTTAAAAGTATTAAGGAATTACTAAAAATCTATCAGAAATAAGTTAATATGTATAATTTTAGAAATTGTAAGAAAAATTAATGAATTCAGTATCCATTTAAAATAATTTCTGTTTGTAAACGTTAAAATACAAACTTTTTTATAAACAATCTCCGAATGTTTTGGAATATGCGTTTTAGTCGAATGCAACCCTGGAAGTTCGATGAAAAACACATATTCGCTCCTAATTTTTTTCTGATGAACATGTTATTAGATATTATAATTTACAAACCTAAGTCACGTAAATTAGATTATTTTGCCAAAAACCGCATGTAAATTGGTCCGGTTATCGAGTCTATAAAGGACAAAATTTCATGCATAGAATTAAGAATAGTACAGAAACCGCTTGGATCTTAAAGGAACAGGATGCGAAATCTGTTTTTTATTTTAAGTTTAAAGTTCAACGATGGCGTTTTCGACTCTGAATTTAATAATTTGAATTATTAAATTATAATAGTAATTTTACAGTTGTAAGGCGAGATCGTAGTGGCCACAGGCAGGGTGGGGGGTGTTTATTGGGTGTGAGAAATAGAAAAAACTGTTTTTCTGTTTTAGAAACGTCCAATGAAGATCTCTGGGTAAAACTGACATACGATCTCGACATTACGTTCATTTGTGTATTATATTTTCCTCCGGCGAGTGAGACGAATATATATCAACTGTTTTTCGACAGGGTATTGTCCAGTTTAGAGCCACTTCAGGACAAAAGTTTCATTATATTGAGGGACTTTAACATGCAATCAGCAAAAAACATTAAAAGTATAAAGGCTAACCTTACTTTTTTGTGCTCAGTGTTGGTTCTTTCGCAGTATAATTATATTTTGAACTCTCGGGGTAGAACGCTGGACTTAATATTCAGTAGAAGAGTTATTGGTGTGTTTCTGTCATTATCACAAGAGAAAATAATTATCACTCCGCACTTGAATTTTGTTACAATCTGATGAATTTTGTTACAATCAATCTGCAGATCGCCCCCGTCGATCCAGAGTTCCCGCGTAGGGTACGGTTAGTCAAAGAGGATGGAATTTCATAAAGGTGACTTTGACCGACTGTACTCTCTCATGGACGGTATCGACTGGGGCGAGATGTTTAAAATATCAAATATAAATGAAGGGGTACAATATTTTTATTGTATTGTTGAAGGTGTATTTGATTCCTGCTTCACTAGAAAATCTCAGGCTCAGTAGCCTCCCACCAGTGTGGGAGGCGATATCCGAAGTGGTTTTCTAGGGATATTATTAGAAACATACAGACTAAGCATTTCTATCATAAAAAGTGGAAAGCTTCTGGCGGTCGCGGTGATTATGAGATGTTTGGGTGTTACAGATCTGTCGTAAGACGTAGCATTCGATTGGCACACCGGGAATTCATTTCCAACACGGAAAGCAACATTCTTCATGATCCTAATACCTTTTGGGAGTATATAAGGTCACAAAAGGCGGAAGGTGGAAAAATTGGTTCGGGGTGCAAACATAGCTGAGGCGTTTGCAGGTCATTTTAAAACAGTATATGGCAATGATCCTCCGTTTCTGGGTGTTAATATTGCTAAGCAATGTTCACAGACCGGTGCACAGTTTATTGATGTTCAAAATATTAATGAAAAGGATGTGGCCGACATTATCAAAAAATTAAGTATTACTAATTCTCTCGGACCAGATTTTATTCCGACATTCTTCCTAAAAGGTTGTGTGGAACTGATCAAAAAACCCCTCTGTTTTTTGTATAATCTTTCTTTTAATACGGGGGTCTTCCCAGAAACATGGAAGACGTCAAAAGTAACACCTATACATAAGAGTGGATCTAAGTCATCAGAAGAAAATTACAGACCTGTAGCTGTTCTTTCTGCACCAGCGAAGGTATTTGAAATTATCATATGTAGAATCGTCACTTCTCAAGTATTTAGAGCCATTTATTATTGATGAACAACATGGGTTCAGGAAAGGCCGTTCGGTTGAAACCCATCTAATGGTTTTTACAAACTACGTCACGGAAGCTCTGGATGCAGGACATAAGGCCTTTGATACTGTCGACCATGATGTCTTTTTAAGGAAGCTGTATGAGATCGGTTTCTCGGATGGTATGTTAAAATTAATGGCGAGCTACCTCCAAAACAGAAACCAATACGTCTCCTACGGTCAGAGTGTCAGAGTGTTTCCATATTTTCTCGGGTGTCTCGCAAGACTCTAACCTGGGTCCATTGTTGTTCTCAACTTTCATGAATAATATTAAAAATATAATTTTGAACTGGCGTTTACTGTTGTTTGCGGATGACTTAAAACTATTCTTAAAGGTGACAACTTCTGGCGATTTTTGTCTTTTCTAAGCAAATATATCTAATATATCTGAATATTGAAGGCGAAACAAACTTAGGTTTAATGTTTCAAAGTGTCCGGTCACGTCCTTCACTAGGGCCCAAAAAACTCTTTTTTTTCGCTACAAAATGAATGACCAGAATCTGATACAAACATTGAATTTTAAGAATCTGGGCGTTAGATTTGTGAGCACTCTGACATTTCGTGAACACATAGAGACAATCAGTGGTCAAGCATTGAAGATGTTAGGATTTGTTCTGCGTACTGCCAGGGTTTTCGAAAATAAACGCGTACTGAAAACTCTTTACAAGTCTTTGGTGCAAAGTAGACTCGAGAGTGGCTCGATGATTTGGGGGCCACATGAACTGAAGTACTCTCTTATGATAGAGAAAATCCAAAAGAAGTTTCTGAGATATCTCTACATGAGAGAGTGCGGGTATTATCCTTGGCTCTACCCGACCGAGTTTCTCCAGGGTATGCTTGGCTACAACAGTTTAGAGACTAGAAGGAATGTGTATTTGACTACACATTTTTATCGATTGTTGCGCGGTATGATCGATAATTCTGAAATTATGATGAGCATTGGTTTGTATGTTCCTGGTAATTACCTAAGACAGCATCAGCATAGATTGTTTCATATTCCGATATTCAGGACCAACCTGCCTTTGGTTATGCCTGTTGGAAGGGCTACCGCTATGCTGAACAACATCGCTCTGGATATTGATCTGTTCCGTGTATCCGAAGGGGTTTTCCGGAGCAGGATTCTTCTACTACTTTGACACGACTCTCTTTCGTGTATTTTTTTTTCTATTTTATATTATGTACGTTTTGAATATATTTTTGTAATAAATGAATTGAATTGAATTTAAGTGGCTATTTTACACACTGTGTAATATTGACTATTTTGCCTATGTTTGAACATCCAAATTTGGTAATCTTAATGACTTCCTAGGGGGTGAAATCCAGTTTTTTGTCTACAAACATTTGGACAAACTCAAAATATTATAATATGCAATTTTGTTTTTAGTATTGATAAATTAATTCTATTAACAAAAACTTAATTAAAATTAAAATCACGATTAGATTTTTCGTAATATATAGGGTGTTCTTGAAATCCTGTCACATCCGAAACCACTACGATCAGTATGAAGAAGAAGCAAGCAAGAAGACATATTGGCACATTAAGATAATTTTATCAAACTAATAAATTTTTTTTAAAGTATGTGACAGGAATTAATGAACACCCTGTATACATAAAGATTTTCAAAATAAAAGTTTTGCATGTTGGTTTAATTGGTGTCCTGACGAAGAGACGGATACGTCTCGAAAACAGTAGACATGGAAATTTGGTAAGTGCTTATTATTTTTAATTAGAAAAAAATATTTTATGCAAAACCTATTCGACCCGATAAACTGTCAATAGTTTGTCATCGGGTTCAAATAAAAGAGTACAGACGTTATATTGTATACATATAAAATAATGAATGTTTTTACACATTATGGTTTTGATGCTTTCAAAATAAAAATACTATCAAAACAATATAAATTTGTTTGAAAGAATGAAAAATATGAAAAATAAGAAAATTGCGACGAAATTTAGAGGTGTTTAAAAAATGTTAAAAGAGTATTAAACTTTGCAAGAAACATATATTTTTTAATTCGTGTGTATTGTATTATTAGCGCTTTGCTTTTTAATGTTTAGTATTTTTGAAATTCCTTGGCGTGTGACGTCACAAGTGCTCTTCCCCCTGTTGATGAGTTTTATTTATTTGACAATTGTAGTCTGCATTACTTCACGGGCCGTTTTCCATTCCATCACGTGATGCAGACTGTAAATATAAGTTAGAATCAATAAATTGAATGCAGATAGCTGCTAAACTGCCGATAGCCGATTCGTCAGTTGATTTACCGTGAACCGGAAATCTATCACAAGTCTCTTATCATCAATCGATTTGGAAGAATTAGAGGTTACCTATACAGCGAAATTGTCTTATAATTTTCTTCTTTTTGTATACATTGTATTGTTTTGTTACAATAACTGTTGTTTTATTTTAATAAAAAAAATATTAAAAATGTTGCATTATTTTTTGCTTCAGTTTTCTTCGAGTACGTATTTGGAAATTTGGTAAAATAAAACAAATTAAGAAGCGAAAATAATTAAAGTAAATTCCGCTCCAATTTATAAAAAAAACACAACAGTGATCATAAAATTGGTGTATACAAGGTAAAGTCAAACTAGTAAAATAGTAACCATAATATACAATTGTGGTAATACGAAATAAAAAACAAAGGTATACATGATAACAGGCGGACTTATTGCCGCTGGCAATTTCTGGTCTTACCAATAAAAATTTTAAAAATACGATAGTAATAATAACATAAAATCAATTATTTTTCATGTTTAAAAAAAAATAAAAAGGTAAAAAAAATATATATTAAAAGGGAACTTATTAAAACTAATTTCTTATGAAAACACATTAGCTTTCCCATTTCAAAACAAAGGTTTCGAATCCGTAAAGTGATCCTTGAGGCAGGAAGAGTAAATACCTGTTAATCGTAATAATTAGCCTCAGTGGTGCTCTCGTCTCCCGCAGCCGCGTCCGTGGGGTAACTGTACTCCCCGTAGTCCGCGTCCTCCGCCGTCGCGGGCTGCTCCGGCTCCTCGGCGGGAGCCCCCGGCCGCTCCCACGACGGCGGCCGGAATACGGGCGGGCCTCGCGAGCTGCTGTCCTCCGCGGCATGCTCCGTGGCCTCCTCCGTGGTCTCCTCCGTGGCCTCCTCCGTGGCCTCCTCCGTAACCTCCTCCGCGGCATGCTCCGTGGCCTCCTCCGTGGCCTCCTCCGCGCCCTGCTCCGTAACCTCTTCCGCGGCATGCTCCGTGGCCTCCTCCGTGGCCTTCTCCGGGGCCTCCTCCGTCTCGGGGGACGCCTCGGTAGCGGGAACCTCCGCAGGAAGTGGCTCGGGCGCGCGCTCCGTTAACAGGACATATTTAGGGAACTCGGGCGTTAAACCGGAGCCGGTGGCGCCTTGTGCCGACTTTACGGTAGCTTTCGCCTTGTCCATTTTCAGGATGATAATTTTCTTATCGTAATCCTCGGGCAGTGAATCGTATATGTACTCGTAGTCGATGACGTCTCCTTCATGGAACTCGATGATGGGAAGCTTGAACGGTGAACGGAGGGCGGGAGGTTTCACGGTGGTGGCTACGCCCCCCGGCCAGGCGGGGGATCGGAGACCCGTAGCCGCCTGGTGACCGGGGGTGGGATACCCGGGGACGGGATACCCGGGGACGGGATACCCGGGGACGGGATACCCGGGGCTGTTGAACCCGGAAGCGGGATACCCGGGGGCGAGGTATCCGGAGCCATGGTACGCGGATGCGGTGTACGCGGGAGCGGGGGGCCCGTAGCGCTGGTAGTAGGGTGACCAAGCCTGGACCCCGGGGTAAGCGTAGGACGAGGGTGGAGGGTAGTACTGACTACTGACTGTGTGAAGGCTCGCGAGGAACGCTATGAAAAGAATTCCGAACATTGCTGTGGCCGAGTTGAACGCCGCGGAAGTTATAATTATATGATTTTTGGTATTTACGATATGATGTTCGTCAGATGTCCCAATATAACTCTTATCAAATTTGCCTTGATCCTTTGACACTTTACAAAGTCATATCGTCTGATTAACTGGCAAAACTCCGATCTCCAAAAATAAAAAATTTACAGGAGGGTGAAAAAACAGTATGATTTCTTGAAATTATACTGTTTTTTCACCCTCTTGTAAAAATTGTTTTTTTGGAGATTGGAGTTTTGCAAGTTAGTCTATATAAAAACACGAGACCAAATATATGATAAAATTATTTTTTATTTTATTTGTGCTTTGAGAATTCGCATAAGGTTAAAATTAATTACGAAATTCAAAATAATTTATAACTTATGGAAATTTTAAAATGTGATAGTTTACATTTACTTAATCTTTTAAGTCACAATAAGTAACCAAATTGTGGCATACTTAAACTTTAACAAGATTTATTATTTAACTTTTTTTTTTTTAATGGATATTAACTATTACTAGATATAAAAATATATATAAACAAAAACTAATTATAAAACAGCGTAGTACAGCGTAGTAGTATAACAGTAGTATATCAGCGTAGTACATATGTAGGTATATTACAAATAAACAATAACGTATCCCTAACTATATGAGACCAAGAGCCCTGTGTTGAGTTTGGATATAACATAATGAAAAGTGGAAGCACGAATATTATTAAACAATACTAAAAATAAAAATGATTGCATAAACATATATTTAAATTTACATCTGGATAACAAGTTTGCTCAATAGTATGTAAATCTATACAATATCTCGCAGCAGTCTCCTCCAATAATCACTTCATTTAGACAAAATTGAAATTTGTACACTTCTCCTGAAAATGGCTTTCGTTTTGGAGAACTTAATATGTTCATCCAGAAAATTGAACACTCTTGAGGCCACAAAAGAAAAAATTCTCTCAGCAAAAGGCATACGTGTTTTTGGTATTCAATAATTCAAATTAAAAGAAAACCTCGTACTCTTGTAACCGCTTGACCGAAAATGTGTTAATGACTCTTTAAAAAAAATGTCTAACATCCAGTATCTTCATAAATTAAAACCTTGTCTCATATGGATAAGTATTAGTTTTTGTACATTTATTAGAGGGTTCATGTTAGACTTGGTGCAACCTCCCCAGCCCACTATACCATAGGTTACCACTGACAGGAAAAGAGAAAAATCACAGTTCTGAGAGTGCATATCCAAGATGATCCTAAGTACAAATATATAAATAAAAACAAACAACCCTACACAGTATTTTTCTGTTTTATTGTTCTCTACGGATCATAAAGAGCTAATAACAGACATATTACTACGTCACAAAACTTTATTTTTGATCATCAAAGATGTGAAAAAATGCGTGTCTTCTTAAAGGCTTCACTTTCATTATTATAGATGTAATTTTTAGCAAACCCACTGTACCCCATTTTAGAAAAAAGGTTAGTTTCTGAAGTTAAGTACACCAATTTGTTACACCGATGCAGTATTCTTAGTATGTACCGTCGTGGTGAAATAATATTTCAATATATTTTCTCGTCGTTTCTTTTTCATAATTTTGTCGATAATGCTTGTCTCAGGGCTGGTATTCCAAACGCATTTACAGCCGCCATAACGCGTATTTAGTAGGAAAAAACGCGCAATACCGCGCTATAATTGCGTTCGGAATACCAGCCCAGCTTTGTATACTGCACAGAACTCGCTGATGGATAGATAGCATTTCGACAATTGTTTTTTTTCCCAACTTCATGCTTCGCTACATGCTTTAGGGTCACGAAATATTATCTAATAGGTTATTTCGGAAAATTAATGAAGCATTGTTTTATTTAATCGTTTAATACTACGTTTCAGTTATTATCTGACCGATGCGCAGTGCAATGACAAAGTGCAATACATTATTTTAGTACCTGCGTGTAATTAATCAATCTTATATTTCGGACAGTTGTTTCTCCGGAAAATGAAATTTGGACTGAAGGTTAGTAGTGGTTTGGCCACAATACGATAAATACGTTTATATTTATTTGATATGCGGATATAAGAGTATAACTGCAAAAGTGTAACTATTCAGGAGGCCAATAAATCCTCATCACGAACCCAAGTATTTACCTACAGAACTCATATTTTGCGAAATGGGTCATTATTTACAGGCCATTTCATCTGCGTTACCACATTCAGATATACTACTTGAACCATTAAAGATGGGACAGAAATTAGTCGACTTAACTAATACTGCTAGAACTAATTTTTACTATTCCTACCACTCAACGGGCCTTACTTATAAACCTGAAATAAAGATACACCTAGGCATAATGGTAGAATAAGGATGGTATATCCATCCTTATATAACCACTATGCCACTAGGCGCAACTTTATACCGGGTTTATAATTAAGACCCAATGAATGATAAAAATGAGTACTTATATTATTGAGACCATCTTAACTATTTGTGCCACCTACTATTTTTGTTGTTATTTCCGCGGTTTGATTGTAAAGAAATATTACATTTTCGCTTAGTTAGTTTTTAAAAAAATGATAGTGAAATACAAAACTGAAGAAATATCATATACGGTCTTTTAAGATGAAAATGAGAAAAAGGACAATCGAGACTTATAAACCATGGACTGAAATTATACAATAAACTACCAGACAAAACTAAACAAAAGACTCAGACAACCTTTACAAAAGATGTTAAAAATATTATTATTAACAGTAGAATGTGAATTTTAAAAGTTAAAATATTTTGTTAAATGTATGTAACCCGTAATAGCCCCGCCACACTATGCTCCTTGCGCTGCTCATGCCCATGCCACTCACGCTGCCGCCCTCTCGCCCGATGTTGCCCTCTCCGCCCACAAACTGCTCTACTCGCGCAATTAATCGCGACGTTCCGCACTTGCCATTTGTCTTTCTATACAATGGACGATGAAACTGTGACAGCGTGCGCGCGATGCATTTTTAGTACAGCTAATTATATCAATGTATATCAATATGGAATGATGGAATATTTTTATGTTTTTTATATATTTTTTTAATTACTTTAAATTAAAAAAGTACCTTATAGTCTTTAACAGAATATTTTCTTTTCTCTTTCGTATATAACACAAAAATATTATATCTGACTATTTATTATAGGAGCAAAAATTCATAAACATTTCTTGTATACCCACGAACAGGCCATGCTTTTGTGAGATTTTTGTTTGCTATTTTTACAGTTAATGTGTATTTTATTTATATGTAATTATCCTTTATTTTTTAATAGCTACTTTGTTTCACCTCTTCTGTATATTGTAAAAAAAAATACCAAAAAAGAGTTTAAAAAATGTCATACAAAGAAATATACATCATTTAAAAATGACGTGAGCGTCTTGTGTGAGCGCTCGATGCGTACATTGCGTACTGCGACCGCGCGATTATGTGGCCCCCACTCGCGCTCATATTGCCGGCCCTTTGACTCACGCTCAAAAAACCGACAAAATAGGGAGCGATGGGCACGACGAGGAGCAAGACGAGTGGCATGACGAGTAATGTTGCCACACTACGTCTCTGCCTCCTTTCCTCGCTACTTCCAATACCACTCGTCGAGTGTGTGGCAGGCCCATGAGGGTTTATCAATGAAATTTGAATTTAAAAAAATAAAAAAAGAATGACACAAGTCTTTATGAACAGTTTCGGGAAAGGGGTGAATGCTTTCATTGTATTTGGTGCCACCGAAAATATAATACAAATGCACATACTTATTTTATTAAAACCAAAATTTAAGAGTCAAAAAATTATTTATAAATTTATATTTTAAGTGGTAGTATAAGTGTACTGTTAATACCATTGATGCAGGCATACACAAGGAATATTTTCTCACATGGGTCGTACAGATTTTTTTTATTTTTTTTATTATTACTCTTATTTATCTGGATAACCAACAGCTACATTTAACATATTATGTAAAAAACAAAACAAATAACAAAAAAGCCGATTACAGGTTTTCACAAAAAGCTAAATTTTAAAGTACTCTTCACTAAAAATGCAGTTATTCTCCTATGTTCGTCCATCAAAGATTTACAAACAAGTCTGTCTGTGATACTCGTATTTATACACCCTGGGCTGGTATTCCGAACGCAATTAAAGCGTGGTATAACGCGTTTTTACATACTAAATACGCGTCATAGCGCCCTGTAAATGCGTTCGAAATACCAGCCAGGGCTTTCAGGGAAGACTCAACTAGAATAAATCATATGAGTAATGTCTCCTGTGAAAATTGTGCATCATAAAATTATGCCCTTTTAAAGTAAAGAGGGGTAGTTTTCCTTCTTCATTTGCTACAAAACCCTGCTTACTTTAGCTCCTTACTTTCGATACTAAACCAATTTTTGTGTTTTCAATTTAGTATAGTATTAAAAAATAATAAAACACCTTCTTACGAAAAACATATTTACGATTATTTTTTCATGCTGAGATAACAGTATCTACATTCATTGTCCATTTTCATAATTATTAGTAGTTTTCTGTCTCAGATTTTACGTCAACTTACAAATAGAATATTTTCAATTAATATCATTTTAAATAATTACTATGAATACTTGCGTTTCGTGGATTGAAAATTAATAGAATCTCAAGAATGCAAACTATTAAAATCATACTTTACAAATCGAAAGCAGTATACCTTTGTAAATTAAAAAAAAAGTAAAATACAAACAGTAAATTTATTTTGGGTCCACTTTTATATATTTTATATATTTGTGACTTATCACTGTATAATTTTAAAGGGAAAATTATTATGTATGCCGACGACATTGGACTTTTCTATAAAAATCAAACAGACGTATTACCAAACAATGACATAAACGAAGACCTTACTATGTTGACTAAATGGAAAAACACAAACTTACTTACACTCAATGAAAAAAATGCAATATTATCCATTTTGAATAAAGAAAAAAATGTCACAAAGTAGATGCTTACATAAATAATGAACGACTAACTGAAATTGAACATGTTAAATACTTAGGACTAACAATAGACAGACATGGACAATTCATATCAACAATTTAATTAGCAAAGTGGCGACTTTATTGAGTCTATTTTTTTAAATCAAAAACTTTGTTCCAATAAAGGAAAAAAATTTAATGTATGAAGCCTATGTAAAAACTAAAATATGTTATATGCAACTACTATGGGGAACAGGAAATCAAAATGACATAAACAGACTACAAAGACGGCAAAATAAAATATTAAAGTTAGTGTATAACCTAGCCTATCTAACAGCAACTAAATAACTTTTTAAACAAACTAAACAATGAGGAAGTTCAGTGGTTTTTTTTATTTTTTTTATTTGTTAATAGACTGTTAAACTAAGCCAAAAAATTTTTTTTTTAATTTTCATATATCGTATTATCGGCGATACGATTTTTCAAAGTTTTGTATTTCTGAAATAACTCCGCGTGTAACGTCAGAGGTTCATTTCCGATTATTCTCATTCAGTTCTTCCCATTGGTCCAGAAGCGACAAGTAGACCGGAAATCTTCCATAGCTCTCAGATCATAGGTTTATTCACATGAACCAGTGACGTCATTTAAAGTAGTGCGTTTTTATCAAAATATTTTTTATTATTTTTTCTGTACATTTTCAAGAAACTTTGGAGTACAATTTAATGCTCTAATTTTTACCCCGCGTAAGAAAACATTTTTTGTATCAAATTTCCCATAGGGCTGAAGTTCCTCATTAAATGTAACTGAACTCTTTAAACTAGAATCTTTAAAATGTATTCATAAATTAGCCACTGACGTAATTGTAGACGAAGAATTAAAACTTGAAAAAAACTATAGTAAACATGAACACAATACGAGAATATCAGAAAAATATCATATATTATCTTTCAAAACGAGAAAAGGACCATCGAGACTAATAAACCATGGACTGAAATTATACAATAGACTACCAGACAAAACTAAACAAAAGACTCAGACAACCTTTACAAAAGATGTTTAAAATATTATTATTAACAGTAGAATGTGAATTTTAAAAGTGAAAATATTTTGTTAAATGTATGTAACCCGTAAGGGTTTATCAATGAAATTTTTCCGGGTTTGATTCCCGGTGAAAATATAATCGTAAATTTTGATTTTTCTCAATCCTCGGTGCAGTTTATTTATTATTGTAATTGGGCCTCCCGGGCCGGTATTCTGAATCTTCTCTACCCTCTAGTGCTAGAGACTGGTTAATTTGGGGATTTTAATTTTTTGCATGCAACTACACTAAGCTTCATATATACTGATGATTTATCGTCAAAATGTCGAACTATGAAATGTCAATCATAAAACTGTTTAAAAAACGGGAAAAAACTACAACGGTTTCGGTCAATTCAACCCCATCGTGTGTTTTGGGTAATGCTTAAGGTCGCAATAATGTTCTAAATGCAAATCATCATCTTTGGGTTCACGTGTTTGTATTCATTTGACGTGTAATCATCAGTGTGGCTATATAACAAGCAGTGTAGTTACGTGCAAAAATAAACTCAAAGTAATTAATCTCCAAGGGGTAGTGAGAATTTGTAAACAAGCGTAACTTTATTTTTATTCTGGCTTACGACGGACACAGCCTAAGAAGCCACAATAATTACAAGAATTTGTTAACAAGCGTAACTTTAAATGAATCCCAGCAGAATGCTCTAACGAGGTTTTCCAATAATTTGAGTTATTTAATACCAAAAACACGTACGACTTTCGCTCAGCGAAATTTCTCTTCTGTAGTCCCGAGAGTATTCAATGTCCTGGATGAACATCTTAAGTTCTCCATAACGAAAGCCATTTTCGGGGGAGGTGTACAAGTTTGAATTTTACCTCAAAGAAGAGAGAATTGCAGGAGACTGCTGCAAATCATTGCATAGATTTATATATAGTACTTAACTCATAGCGTGTTGTCCAGAAGTTTATTGAAATTTATGATTGTGTAATAATTTATATTTGTCGTATTCTTCAATAATATGCATGCTTCCACTTTCTATAATGTTGTATCCCAGCTGAACACAGGGCTCTTGGCTTCATAGCGTTAGGGATACGTTTATATATTTTTCGTAATATGTGTTTTTGCTCGAATAAATAAATAAAAAAACTAAAAATAAATAAATAGTTTAAAAATGTATATTCTTACTTTTACTATGATGTTTCGACAATCTTCCTGCATTTCGTTCCCACTAATCTCGTCCCCTCGCTGCAACTTTGGGGCACCGAAATGAATGACCTAGTGTTTATGGTCGGAACCTCTTCTTCCATAAACTGACCGCGTACGTCTAACTGAAACGGCATTCCATTTTCATCTTCGCTGTCGGATTCTTCATTCCCGGAATATGGCGGATTACTCGGGATACCGGGAGGGGCCTGTGGAATCGGGTTGAGATTACCTACCGGACCACCGGAGTTGCCGAATACGTTAGGCGTTTTCCCGGAAGTGGCTGGAGTAATCATATTTTTATTCGGGAAGGTACCCTGATTCCCGGAACCGGGATAATTCCCTCCCCCCGGCTTTAATGGCCCCATCGGATTACCCTGCCCGGCGTTGTTTTGACCTCCCGCGTTAGATTGGCCTGCAGGATAGTTTCCAGCCCCCGGGCGATTTTGTCCCCCTGGCCTGTTTTGACCTACCGCGTTAGATTGGCCTCCAGGATAGTTTCCGCCCCCTGGGCGATTTTGTCCCCCTGGCTTGTTTTGACCTCCGGGTCCGGAAATGGAGCCACCGGAGTTCTGATTTTGTCCAGGATTAATCTGTCCTCCCGGGTTCGGTGGCCTTACGGGAAATTGTTGTCCACTGGGATTAGTAGGGGTCCCGGGAAACTGTTGACCGCCTGGCTTAGGTTGAGACCCGGGAAACTGTTGGCCATTAGGATTAGGCTTTGCACCGGGTATCGATTGACCTCCGGGATATGGTTGTGTTCCGGGAACCTGTTGCCCACCTTGATTAGGCAATCCCGGAAACTGTTGTCCGCCTTGATTAGGTGATCCGGGAAACTGTTGCCCGCCTTGATTAGACGATCCCGGAAACTGTTGTCCGCCTTGATTGGGAGATGCAGGAAACTGTTGTCCGCCTTGATTAGGTGATCCCGGAAATTGTTGTCCACCTTGATTAGACGACCCGGGATATTGCTGTCCACCGGGGTTAGGTTTTTGTCCGGGATACTGTTGCCCACCAGGATGAGGTCTCGATCCGGGATATTGTTGTCCTCCCGGATTAAACTGGCCGGGATTTTGTTGCCCACCCTGATTAGGTTGTCCAGAAGGATATTGCTGGCCGCCGAGATATCCGGAATTTTCCGGAAAACCTTCGCCCCCCGGAAAACTTTCTCCCTCGGGATGGTGATGATGGTGACCTCCATAGCCTCCGTGGTGATGGTACCCACCGTGATGGTTCTGCCCTTCGGGGTATCGTTGGCCCGGGCTGTCGAAGTCTCCTTCGCCCCAACCCCCGTAGCCGGGCCTAGTATAGTCCCAGCCGCCCCCTTGGTGACCGCCCCCGTGGTGGTGGCCGCCCCCGTGCTGGTGGCCGCCCCCGTGCTGGTGGCCGGGGTGCTCGCAGTGCTCGGCCCCGTAGCCCCCGGCCTGCAGACTCCACTCCGCGCCGCGCCCCCCGAGTACTCCCCCCGTGACGCCGGTGAGCCCTTGGACCGTCTTCCTCACTCCTTCTCTGAATCGGTCGACTCTTCCTCCGATCTGTTGCGCAATATCGTCTATCACTCCGGCGTCTGAGGTAGACAGTAAAGTTAAACAAAGGAGACACGAAAACGGTAACACCCGAAACGACATTTTAGTCAAACTATGTTTAAAATTTGCAAAAGATTTTTAAAATATATTAATCGTGCATTACAAAAAATCAAAAACAAATTATCATCATGATTTATTTTTTAAAACTCTTGAAATCGAATTGTTCAATCAATTATTTTGGAGAAAAATGCAATTTTACAATAGTTGTCAGTTGTCACTGCTAAACACCAAAACACTGCTGACGTTAGTTCACCGGTTTCATCTGAAGCAAATCAATGGGCGATCTCTGTGTCCATGCGCCGGTGAGTGTAAATGAGCACTGACACATTCCGGTGGCGGTGTACACGCGACTGCTCCAGGTGTAACCGTGTGAATATTTGTGACCTCTGGTTGTTTCGGTAACGCTGAAGCGAAACCTGATATAAACTACCTAACTACGCACTGCTTACGAATGCCTATGATAATGGCGTACTAGTTATTGTAATTTAGACAACACCCGGAATAGTTATTTCCCCGATCATTTACCCGCAAATATCGACATATTTACATTTTAACGTTTTTTTTGGTTTTTTTTTTCATGGAGTCTTTATTCAATAAAATATACACATTATTACAACATTAATACATTATAAAGAAAACCAAGTATAAAGATATATTTTGTCTTGATAAACTATTCAATAACAGTTTGTCATCGGGTGCTCAGACATTAGTTTTAATTAATAATCAAATAAGAAGAGTACAGACATAATACTGTAAACATTTAAAAAAATAAACATAAAAAAGAGTTTAAAGAATTTTATTTTTTTTTTTAAAGTAAGAAAATAGAGTTAAATAATACAATTAAAATTAAATAATTGTAATTTACTTGAATATATTTTAAATATAAGAAAAATAATAATGAACAAATATATAAATAGTGTGTGCTCATAAATGTAATAAAAAATGAATTTAACAAAGTAAAGTAAATCGATAATTTCAATTCATATCTACAGAAAAAAATAATAATAAGAAAATTTAAAGTTAATGTTAAAATTAAGATCTTAAAAGTGTAAATGAAATAAGAAAGTAATAAAAGAAAAGGTTAACCTAAGAAAATAACAAAAATGTATTCCATGAGAGATAAAAAATAAATAAAATGTTTTACATAAATAATAAATCAATATAGGAACGTTTTGTCTACTAACCACTTACGTAATAGAAACATAATTTTATTTTTACTATGACATGTTTTCATGTCAAGTGGCAACAAATTAAATATTTTTGGAACAATATAATCCAATGTACGTTGTCCATATTTATTTTTAAATTTTGGTACTACTTTTGGTAGGCCATCAACAGATGTAAATCTTGTTAGATAGCTGTGTTCTAATTTATTTTTATATATCGAGCTGAACATCAGTTGGATATGTTATTTTAAAACTTTTATTTTGCCAGCATTATTGAAAGGTTGACAAACATCAAACGTCGGGTTGTAGTGTTATGTCAGAGAAAGAGCTTATTCTAAATCATACAATATTAGTACATATTCAAATGACTCTAGAATAAACTAAATTGTTATTTTGGTAACTATTTTATCAGATCCACAACTCGATGAAATCGACGTTTTACAACAAAAAATATCAACGTTACTTTTTTCATACCCCTTTTATTGAAAAGTTTCATTGAAATGTTAACGAATGAATATCCTAAAATAATTTCATTACATATGTAGGTATTTTATTTACCCGCCGATGACCATGAATGCATGACATAAGGTACCTTTAGTTTGCACTGCACGGGCTGACAAGTTGGCAATTTGTATGCTGTATGTGTGTGTATCTCTTTATATACCACTTTACCTAAAACATACATAAATATGTCATGTACTTTCGTTTTTTTTGTAGGTACCTACTGTCCATACATATTTACATACATAATAGGAATAGGAAGCCGGACTATATATATTTTAGACCTCTGTAAAAGAAAGCGTGGATATAAGAGAGACCGCTTTATAAGAGAAAAATTTCCCGGTCCTTCGGGCTCTCTTATATCCAGGTTCGACTGTATATGTTTAGTTGAATTAGTGTTCTTTGTCATCGTTTGTTATCTTTATTTTTAGTTTATATATCACACCGATATAACCCACTTTGCATAATGTTACCACATCATGATCGTATTAGATTGTCTCCAAGAACTAAATTATTTATCTTATTACAATTTGCCTATTTCCAATGTCACGGAGAGATATGGAGGAATCAAAGTACAACACTAAATGAAGTATTCATTACTTGTTATATATGGCTGCTTGTTAGTTGCTAGTTGACCCCGTACGGAGCTAAACATTGTACACGCAGCGACAGACAGGCGGTTCTCGTTACTTGGTCACTGACCCGAGTATTCGTCTTCTTAAATCGCTATTTTTCTTCACTTATTGAGGCACTTCGTGTCAAAACTGCGGGAGGCACCAGACTTGGGATGATGCGCAAGAACTAGCAACCGCCAGAGGACAGGAGGCTGTTTGTGAACACCGTATGCTCTACCTAGAGAGCGGACATTGGATAATAATAATGATGCCAATTAAATCCATTATGATTTACATCATTATACATAGATCCTAAAGTAAAAATGTTAGTTTATTTTTTTATCTTATTCTTTAATTTTCTTTAATTATTTTTTTAATTATCAATTCAAGTAATTACTAATTAATAAATACTTGATTATTATGACTATATAGTATCAACACATGTATTTTTGTTATTTTTATTTTTTTATATTTTTAATTTGAAACATCGAAATTCCTACCATTTCTCAATTTTTAAATTGCTTTTAGGATAAGGAGAAAATAGTGAGATAAGGAATGTGTAAGAACACAGGAATTGATCAGGTAAGGTCTCTTTTATCTTTACACTAACGTGTATCTCAAACATATAATAAATCTCTTACGCTGTCATGAAAGTTCTGAGATTATAAATATTGCCGTGAAAATCACACTGTAGATATTGCAACGGTTTGTTCGTGAAGGATCGATACATAAAAAATAAATGGAAATTCGAAAGAATTTACTCGAATTTGTCTTTCCAAACTCGCGATCCTCCATCTGCAAAAAGATCGCCACCGGATAGGGTACAACGCTCGAACATAACTATATCAATCGCAGAAATAAATTGTAAATAATACTTTAAAAAAGTCCTTACAGCATATTAATTGTATTTCATTGACATTACACATTTTTATTGAATTAAAATTTGCTACCTGATTCAAGAATATTTTTTAAAATACTACTTAAACTTTTTCTACATAATCTTGCATAAATAAAATAGGTACGCCTATAGCGCGGAGAGGTCGGGGAGGTTCGGGATTACATAGCATTATGTGGCAACGCTGGCAGTTTCTTGATTCTTGGTGTTCTTTTCCAAATTACACCAAATCAATTTGTGTTTTTTGTTTTATTTTGAATGATTAATTTACGGATTGATCATTTTAAACCCTGATCCATTAATATTGAATCGATCAAATGGCACCAGCCATGCTGATTTGAGACAAAATTGTCTTCAAATAAATAAATATATTTTTTACAAATGAAAATCGACACTCTTTAACCACTTTTCTTAATTATAATAACGTACTATGTGTTATACTTGTTTTACTGTTTATGTTTATACTATGATACATCGCCTCTGTTACTTCAATACTTTTTTATATTTAATTTATTTTCTGTTATTATTTATATTTAAAGCATGAACTTTGTGGTCAAACATTTTAATAAATGTTATTAAATATTTGTATATAACCACTTACCGACTTTTCTATGTCTACCGGTTTCGGTCTAATTTTATTTATTGTTAATTTGCTGAGTACCTATGCTATAATTTCTTGTTTAAATTTCCTTTGTTATTTCTTTATTTTTTGCTGATTTTATTTTATGTATTTATATTTTCTTCACTAGTTTACGGGTGTTTTGTATTTTGTTTCATTTAAATGGTTTTTTTTTATTATTTGTTACTTTGTTAAAGGCGTAAATATAATAATTAACAAAAGGGGACATCGGTTAGGCGTGAACGAAAATAATGAAAAATAACCCACGTTTCGCAGCTTCTTTCATTTCAGGTTCAGACTAACTAATTCAGATTCCCTCCATCATGACGCCCGTTGGCCCGGAATGAAACGCTTAGAAATTGGACGTTACTGGAAGTATCTTACGTCGCGCGTCGTAGAAAATGCTTTTAGAATAGTGGCGCATATGTTTACCAAAGTGGGCACTGTTCTGTCTACTAACGTCACTCGTTACAATATATTTCATCGGCAATAGGTACTTGTGAATTAAATGCTAGACCTCATGCACTGTGTTCGAAACTCGCTGAATTTGGTCTAAACATGCAGTATCCTATGTACCATTAGGTGCCGATGGGGGAATCATGACGAATGTAAAACGAAAATTTTGTTTTAAATCCATGTACGTACCTAATTACTAAACATATCATAATTAAGTTTTTTCCTAACCCTCGTGTGGCTATGATGCCACGCAAGTCCACATATGATGAATATAAGACTTGATATATCGCTCTTAGTTTTTTTATGAATGAAGTCGTATATTTGCTACGACAGGACTAAATTTTTTGGATTTCTCAGGATTTCTGGTATGGTAAACACGAAATATTTATTTTAAAAGGGTGTTTTTACAATATGATATTTCGTAGTCCCTTGACTGGAACCTGAAGCGTAATAATGATCATCATACTTTCATGTAACGTAAAATGATCGAGATAAGCTGCAATATGTGTATCAATACAGAGCCCTGTTCACTGTGGAAAGCAACACCAAAAGCCGTGTGCTTGGCAGAGCCGAACGTCGGGGACCCCGACGTGATCTATTTGTATAGATGGGTGCGCGTGAATTGATTTGAGGTTAAATGAGAAAGATGGATTACAATTATTGAAGCTATTTATTGAGTAAATACACACGAGTTGCATCCTTTTAATTTTTGTACCGAAGGAATTTACAATAGCGAACACTGGACGGAGAGCTGTGGTTAGCGGCACGAAATGTCAAGAGGAAATGTGAAATGTTCTTCCGACGCACGACATTTAATATCTTGTCCGAGCTGACGTTGCAGCGAATTACGCATTGTGGATCAAAGCGGGGTTCGGCTCTGCCAACCACACGGCTTTTGGTGTTGCTCTCCACGGTACCATTAAGTGCGTAAAGGAGAATGGTGGTGATACATAATATATGTTTTTTTCTTTAAATACCTGTATATGAACGGAACCTAGTAACTATAGACCTATGACAAATTTAACTGTATTTAATAAAATCTTCGAAAAATATATTCATAAACGATTAATGGGTCATACAAAAAATCTCAATATAATATGCTTAAACCAACATCGTTTTCAAGAAAAAAAAAAGAACCAGAACCGCCCTAGTAAATTTAATTAATTATATTCAAACAAACATGGGTGCTAAAATTCCAACCACAGGAGTAATATTAGATTTAAAAAAAGCTTTTAATATGGTACACATTGAGACCATGATAAAAAAATTAAATGATATAAGAGTAATATATCAAGAATGCAAATTATTAAAATCACACTTAACAAATCGGAAGCAGTATACCTTTGTAAATGAAAAAAAAAACAGTAAATTTTGGAGTCCCACAAGGATCTATTTTGGGTCCACTTTTATATATTTTATATATTTATGACTTATCACTGTATAATTTTAAAGGAAAAATTATTATGTATGCCAACGACATCATTGTACTTTTCTTTAAAAATCAAACAGACGTATTAACAAACAATGACATAAACGAAGACCTTACTATGTTGACTAAATGGACAAACACAAACTTACTTACACTCAATGAAAAAAATGCAATATTATCCATTTTGAATCAAGAAAAAAATGTCACAAAGTAGATGCTTACATAAATAATGAACGACTAACTGAAATTGAACATGTTAAATACTTAGGACTAACAATAGACAGACAGTTGACATGGATAATTCATATCAACAATTTAATTAGCAAAGTGGCGACTGTTCTGGACGCGCTGGAACGACGCAAGATACGGAATATTGTATTAATTGTTTATAACTTATATTTTATAGTTTAGGTCCTCGGTATATGTGAAAGTCAAGTGCTGAATCCATAATAAAGGCGATTTGATTCACGATCGGGTTCGGCTTTGGCTATACCGAGGAAAATGTAGAATAGGACTTTATTTGGATAATTTTATATTGAATTTATGTATTTTGTATGTGTCTATTTGTAAGTGTATTCATATTTGAATGTTGCTCGCCGCTCAGCGTACTGTCGACTAAACTCTCCCCGACGCGACGCGACGGTGGCTCGCGTACACAGCGGCGGCCGCGCGCTCGGGCGTCGGGCAGTGCGCCGCGAGGTCCTTATAATGTGTACACTCAAAAATAAACGTCAGTTCGCTCAAGATAGTACTACTGTGTTTTACTCTCCGCTCCTGCCCTCCGCTTCCCGCTGGACTTCGTTCTTCGCTGCTGCCTTCCGCCGTGACTGCGCTCGCCTCTTTGCATCAACAGGACGCGTTGGAAAGCCCTTTTCAGGGCTACTGAGGTTGACTTAGCGGTCAGTGCTTTCTCGGTGCGCCGGGCTCAGGCCCCCCATTTACGCCGGGTGGGCCGATTGAACGGAACCAAGGAGACGAAGCCGCCACCCCCCCTCTGTAACGGGTCGGTTACAGCGACTTTATCGAGTATTTTTTAAAAATCAAAAACATTGTTCCAATAAAGGAAAAAAAAAATGTACGAAGCCTATGTAAAAACTAAAATATGTTATATGCAACTACTATGGGGAACAGGAATCAAAATGACATAAACAGACTACAAAGACGGCAAAATAAAATATTAAAGTTAGTGTATAACCTAGCCTATCTAACAGCAACTAAATAACTTTTTAAACAAACTAAACAATTAAATGTAACTGAACTCTTTAAACTAGAACCCTTAATATATTAATAATTTAGCCACTGATATAATTGTAGACGAAGAATTAAAACTTGAAAAATACTGTAGTAAACATGAACACAATACGAGAATATCAGAAAAATATCATATACAACCTTTTAAAACCAGGAAAGGACAATCGAGACTAATAAACCATGGACTGAAATCATATAATAAACTACCAGACAAAACCAAACAAAAGACTCAGACAACCTTTACAAAAGATGTTAAAAATATTATTGTTAACATCAGAATGTGAATTTTAAATGTTTTTTTTTTGTTCAATGTATGTAACCCGTAAGAATTTATCAATGAAAAAAAAAAATGTAATTTAAATGTCTGAAACATGACTGTATATATGTATATCCTCTGCTCAGAATCCTGACCTCCCTTTATTTAATTGTTGTTTAAAATTTTTTTTATCCCTTTTCTTTCCTCGGTTTATATTTCTCTCTTCTTCCAAACTCATTATGTGATTCCATAGCCTTTAATATGTAAAGCAAGCTTTACTATTATTTAAGTTAATATGTGCAAGCTTTATCTCTCCATTAAAAAACACCTGTTATTTTTAATTAATTAGGTTTTTTTTCATATACCTATGTATCTTTTGATATATATTTTTGTTATTTGGTACAAATTATGACCATCTCTTCTTTTGACCAGTCGCAGTTTTTTTGTTGGCCTGAAGATTTTTTCTTAGCAATTAGTTTTCCAGACGGTTTCTTTGTACTTAAAGATTCAAATCAATAAATACGACGTTACAGCACCGTTTGCAAAGATATTTTTTTAGCAGTGTCTTTTAAGAGTTAAGTGTGATTCATAATTTATTGATTAATTTTTCCAGGAATTTTCTGTTACGATTTGCTCAGAGGATATTGTATAATGACTCTCCCATCAATAAAATGAATGTGTGTGTTAATTATTCGTTTTCAAATACCTGCAAACCTGTATACGAAAAAATCTCGTTTTCTGTTTGATGTAATACGACGTTACAGTACCGTTTGTTAAGGGATTTTTTAGCACCGTTGTTTAAGAGTTAACTGTTTGGAGTGTTGCTATTTTCCCAATGGGTTTTAATCCATTGAATATGAATTTTATGCAAATGTAAGTGTTATGACCTTCTGGAAAGGACACGAACGTGGAGATCGGTATGAGAAGTTGAACCGGTTCGACAAGTGTTACCGGCTGCTGCCTCATCATCTCGGTACTATATATTACATACCTACTACAATGTTTACTTTATGCATACATATTATAATATACTTACTTATAAGCATGAGACATGAGACGACTATAAAGTTTAAAAAAATACCAAATCGACCGATCTAAAAACCTACACGCAAATTTCTAAATGACATTCCTTATTTACAAAAATGGGAATATTCTATACACTTCCGAGATATATTCAGCTTCATTTGCTACTGTCCATCTCGTTTCCATAGGGCGTGAGGTGACGAGATGCTAGATTCGATTTTTCAATTATTTTTTCATGGCTTGGGTTAAATAAACGTAACGAGGAACTTCAGCCCTTCTGGAAATTGTATACAAAAATTAATTTCAATTTGTAGAATTAAATTACTGATTTATTTACATATTTCGATGGTAATACACATCGTATAGGTTCTACAGATTTCATATTTTTAAAACCTAAAAATATATCTTAATATCTGATAAATTATTTGAATGCAACATTTGAGTTGTTTCAGATATCATTTTTTCAACGCTTGTCGAAAATAAAGTGTAATAATTTGTTTAACTATCGATACTATAAACTTAGCACATACCTAACCTTCCACATAAATGTAAGTGTATTTCCTATTATTTATACATAATCGTGTTTGATATGAACATTGTACACTTTACATTAAGTTGTACGTGTATAGTGTACACGACGCAGATTTGTTAAGGTATGCGGTGGTCCCTTTTTTTTTTTTTTTTTTTTTTTAAGAAAAAGAAATATTTGCGTTCTTATGATTTACCCAAATATTTAATTTTGATGGCCATTTTCAACGAGTTGTAAATAACTCACTATTAGAAAATGGAATCGAGTTGGGGTAGAGTGGGATTCGAACCACGGACCTTCGGTCCGTGAGTCCGAGACACTAGCCACAGCACCACAACCCGAGGTGTAGGTAATACAAATACCAACCAAATCAATATTTCTAGTAAACTAAAGTTACCAAAATAATTTCAGAAACAAGAAAACGTTTTCAGAATGACAATATGAAAATAAGCAAAGCATGTCGATTGAAATAATTGTAGAGTAATACAATAAAACTGTTGGCGCTCTCTCCGTATCAAATTATAATGGGGTTTGAGTTCGATTCGCCTTGACTGGACTTGTAAAAATCACATAAATCAGTACATTACATTATGCAAGACCCGATACACTAGAAAACATAAACAGTAAACACCCGACCCGCCTTACAATGGGCGGAAATATAATCGTCACGGGTTGAGTACCGAACAGCGACATCATTAGGAATATAATAACATTTGCGTGATCCGTGACAAATACGAGTATGGTCTAACGTGCGGAATTGCGAAACCGACATCGACATCGACATCGACATCGGAAAACGAGGAGTCGTTAACTAAATATTTGGTAAATGTCGGTCGATGCACATTATTTTGTTTGGCAGCGTAACGTTGGCTAATGAAAAGTGCGAGTGATCTGGTTTTCGATTGCGCGACAAATATTCGTCAGCCATTTCACCCGTCAGGGTATTTTCAAAATAAAATGCAGCAACGGCGCGGCGCACGGTTGGACAAATTTATTAGTTGGATCCGATTCGTTCATATTCACAAGGAATAACGTATTATTAGGAATTAAATCAATTTGTTAATTTTATACAGTATTGGATAATTTCAATTATATTGTTTTTAAATTGATGGCCTTATTCCGTTCATTGATATGAATGATTTATTTATTTATTTCACAGTTTTAAAATAGACAGAGGATCATTGTTTCAGGTTCCGGCGGGCTAGGAAATGCATGTGTTTAGGCTGGACCTTATTGAAAAACATAACGGTAGTATTATTATTAATTTGAAAAAAGATACACAGAATTTCGTAAAAAATTATATCAAAGTCAACATGAACATGATCACAATACCAGAAAAATTAAAAAATCAAACTCCCATTTAGAAAAAAGGTAAAGTCATCTAATTCTATTTATATGCAAGAAAATATTATTAAGTGGGAAAAAACATTTAAAAAGAAAAAAAACAAAATTTAAACAGAAGGCTAAGAAATAGGTGTTAAGCAACTATATGTGCATTGTTATTATTAGAGAACTCGAAATAATATGTTTAGGTGTGCCCTATTTCAAATTTCAAAAAAAAAAAAAAAAATTAAACCGTAAATATAAATTTGAAAATATACCATTTATAATTCAAAAATGAAACAAAAATATAAATACTAATAATAATACAAAAATTATAACACATATAAATTACAAAAAACAAATAATAAAAATCATGTATAAACAAAAAGAATAAGGAGATATTTGACTTTTTATTTTTATTTTTAAAGGAATAACCCACTAAGCCTTTATTTTGAGGCTTGTCAGCAGGTGGGATAGAGGGGATATGGAAGGAGGTAATGAAAAATACACAACACCCAGACCAAATGAGAAGAAAATATTTCTTGGATTTTTCTCTTGCAACTGGCGGGAATCTAACCCGCGACGTCAGTTTCACAGTTAGCCGCTTAACCAACTGCGCCACTGCGCCTGTCAAATTAAAACCAACACAATATTTAGTCATAGAAATAATTTAGAGGATATAAAAAGGATTCAAGTCCAGTAAAGGGTCAAAGTTATCTTATTGTATTTTATAAAACAACTTTTTTCCCCATATTGGTCTCCTCGAGGTCCGACGGGTCTTCTCGAGGTACGTAATTAAATCACACCAAATCAAAGACAAAATATTTTATATTGTAATATTTTATTATTTATCATAAGCACATAGAATATTTGTTAATGGACACGAGGTATTTATTGATTTATTTCTTATGAAGTGTGCATCGTGCGGTTTTTTTTTAAGAGTCTGAGAGTTATTGTCTTCAGTTGAACACCTCCCGGCAGCGTCCGGCGGCCCAGCGGGACCCCGCGGGGCAAGGAGGGTCCGTCAGGGCCTGCGGGACGCGGATGAGCCTGTGCGCCCCCCACCAGCCGCCGAGCCCCCCGAGGGCAGCGTCCTGTCCGCGGTGGGCCCGGCCCTCGTCCTCGGCCCCCTCGGCCAACGCCAATCCCAACAGGGAGCAAAACAGCGCCAGCTTCAGCAGCATGACAATGACAATGGCGAATGAAGTTCTTTCTCTGGAGAACACGAGGCCTGCCTCTTGCGAGACGAGTGACGCTGCTCTACTGATGCTGGCCCACAGAGATCAGGTATAAATACACGCAGGTGTTCCGACACAACCATTTAAGGGGAGTTGTTGATTTCTCACCTTTGCTGTTATAAGGTACTCATGTTACGAACTTGCCAGATTAAATCTGATTCATCGCGGTCTCAAATATTCTAAGAAGTATTGTATTTTATATGTCTTTCGAGTTTATATGTTGTTTATTATACAATCGAAGCTACTGAACTTTTCAAAATAAAGGATACTGTGTAACATGCAGGCAACATAATAATATGAGGTATTATGCGTCAGAGTGCAGTGGTTGTATTGTACAAGTGTGTAAAAAATACAATTTTCACGACTTGATCAATTATTTATCATTTCAAATCCATAATAATTATGCATTTTAATGATTTTAAAACAATGTCGGCGTGCTTTTTTATTATAATTATAATCTAATTTAAAAACAAATGTTCATTTTAAATTTTTTATTTTATTTTAATAAATAATCAATCACTCAATGAGCCTTAAAGTAGTAATTAGAGAGGTTTACATAGTTTCGAGTAATGCCTAGTAGAAAACCCGTGCTAAGGCAGATTAACATATAACATGTTCATTTATAAATCTCCATATACATACACACACACGTGTACACCCTTATACGTATATACATACCGCATACATACATACACATACATATACACACATACATATACATATACCCACATACACATTGTTAAGTATCAATAATAAGTTGCATGAAATAAAAAGGTGGGATATAATATGGAGGGTAGTGGATGTTTATTCAACCACTATACTACCCTAAAAACTGCCGACATGATAACTCCTTTCATCAGGGGTGGGATCTTTCTTGAGATTTCGATCCAAAATTGTTTCACAAGTGCATACAAAGGGAAATGTAAATAAATATAACAAATAGTCATGATAATAAGAACAAAGAGATTTGGTAGTTACAATACAAAATGTTTAATTACGGAAGTACATTCTAGATAAACATTGCTGAAAGCTATTTTACTAGACGTGGCTTGAAACTAAACTGAAGAGATTACTTTAAGCTGGTCTTTAATCACTCAACAAATAAGGATAATCTGCGATACGTGGGACCTGTCCATTATTCCATTCTCACGGAACATCAGCAACGGGAAGAAAAGGAACGTCCTCAGACACGACGCACCGAAGGTGCAGGTGAAAACAACATCCAGGAGTTGAACTGCACGGGACTCGCAGACATCAATCGCAAAGCACGGTTTGCTGCAGTGGATTACCAGGGAACTCAGGAGAGTTCGTAGATTGGATTAACAACTGAGGTGTTGCGCATTTTGACTAAGCGTGAAACGGTTGCTACACTGTGAACAATGCGGGCGTATATACACAATATGCACTATGCACATCGTGGCCCTCGAGGAAATCTTTCATAAAACTTGGATATTCACGCGGTTTTACTCACGTGAACGGCCCCCGAGAAGTGTTTCGGCGCTGATTCCTAAAGGATGTTATAAAATCAGGCTATAAAAATGATTCGTTATTGTTGAAAAAGACAAATCCATTGTTTTTAGAAAGTTGAAGGGAGAGATATGAGAAAAATACGTTAGTCATTAAGCAAGGACAAGCAACTGGTGACCGTAATATAAGAGGTTTTATTGTTTAGACATTTGAATGTATAACGAAAAGTTATTGAAGAAATATTTTAACTATTTTCAATGGATTTTAGCCATTTTAGCGAAATTTATTTTGTCGTTTGAATTCGCCAGCACTTAAGGTGGAGTGAAATGTGGCTAAAAATGAATATTTTTAATATCATTGACCCTGTATATTACTAAACTTTGCTATAGATAAGTAGCTGTTGAAATATGTAAAAAGAATAATTTTTTTTAATTATCTTCAGGTGGCGCAGAAGACTTGAAATTTCGAAAAAAACAGAATTTTTCGAAGTTTTTCTATAAATTAAATTTTTATCCACTTTTATTTTATTATCTCAATTGAAATTACAAAGAATTACAATGTTATAACTCGTTTTTATTATTTCAACCTTCAGTCATATCACCTTCAAGCAGGGTAGCTCGTCGAACATCAGAGAAAAACTAAGATTTCGTCTCAAATGTTGCCATTTTTTTTCTCAATTTTATTCTTGCTCGGATTTATCCTCAATTGCTGCAGTTCCAAAAATAGCCAAACCTTCATCAGTGACCAGTTTTACGTCTCTCTTCACAGCTAATGTGTGACAAGAAAACATTTCAATACAGATATTTATATTTTTATTCATAATTTTGTCCCTTATTTCAGTCACAATATTTTGAAGTAAATCGCACCTTAAATATTTTTTCTGTTGTCCAATTCATCAAATCATAATAGTAGTTTGCTTTGAAGTTCCATTTAGGGGTCAAAAACTCTCTTTCTCTTTTTTCCTTTTGCAGTTTTTTGTGCTTTAAGTATTCGTCTAAGTGATAATTTTTGAATATGTTGCCTTTGGTCTTGCAGCATAGCTAATGAAATATCCTCGGAATGTGCAAAGAAAGAGTTTTGCTGTATTATATGAAACGCAATTATTTTCAAATTATTCTTTAGATAAGAGAATCTTTTGATCATGCTAAAGGTATGATCTGGACTTTATTTGCCAGAGCGTTTAGTGCTTATTTTGAACCTTATTGAACTGAACTGAAAACACTGCCTCAGTCTTCTCAAATTCTACGACAGGTAAGTCTTCACAGTGTTTTAACATCTTACCTAAGACTCCTGCGAACGTATGAGACCTGACGCACAGCCGTCCAAAGTGTTGAATTGAGACTGATCTGTCAGAGACACCAGTCCTATCACAAGCAGTAGCAAGATTTTTTAGTAGATGCCTCATCTGCTTTGGTTGTTTTTTTATATGAAGAGCGATGAGGCGTCCGATGTAAGCGTAGTATGAAAATCTGGATCTTTGTTACTGTCTAACACAATCATCCAAAGTTTTTGCAGTCAATGTAGTATCTGGCGAGGGGCTTAAAGTTTGGTGAACAGACTGTTTTTGGAGATTTTTTTTCCCTCCTCCAGTCTCAATTTTCTGCGCTATTAAATTTTAGTTATTCAAATATCTGTTGAGTTAATATACATTTTACGGCCTTTTCTTTGATCTTACAAAATTCCAGTTCATTTTTAGGTATTTTCGTTGAACATTTACAGAAATCATCAGAGGTACATTTGCAAAAAGCAATGTCAAAGAGATTTCTAGTTTTACCTTCATAAAACTCCGATTTATTTTTAGCGACTCGATAATTATTATTTTTTTTGTATTTGTGATGGTAATAGGTAAGTTTATTTATAATCTGCTGCCGAGATATGACAGAAATAATAGCTTTATTCCGAAGTTTAATCACACTAATTGGATTTATTACACATATGTCTTTTGCAGAAAAATTTTGTCCGTTAGATAGCCACAACAAATCATTTCTTACTCACAAATAAAACTTTATTATATCTTTACAAGTAGGTACTCGCAAAATATTGTCTTTTAAATTTTCTGGGCCACCAAACACGGGACACGATGAATCCTTTCTTGTTTTAGGCATTTCTCTAACAGATCCAAATTGAAGTTTGCGTGGTTATTTCATCGAACATGCGCTTCGCCCTAGAGACTGAATGTGACAAGTGGAGTGGAGTGAAAGCGCACGGTAAGACAGTCTGAGAGGGTGCGAAGGTAGAGGGGAGGAAAGTGTTGCCAGATGTCTTTTGCGACGTTAAACTGGACAACCAGAGGCACTTGCCAACATGCAATATTTGACAAAAAAATCTCTTTTTTCAAATCTTTGGTGTCAGTGCGCCACCTGAAGATAATTTTAGAATTTGATGATATTTGGTATTCTTTACTATTTACCGCCAAGGCATAGATTAATAATACAGGAAATCCTACATTCAAAAAAATATTTTTTCACTCTACCCTAATGAACGTGTATTCGTAAATATTCAAAGTGCCTAATCTCTCCGAAGCTTAGCATTCACACTTTTTGAATCGGCAATTTTCTCAGTACAGTATGGTCGACAGTTGACACCTATGAGAGATGTTGCATTTCTAAGGATCAATTTTTTACTGGTGTTTTTAATTTATTTTATTTATTTCGATTACAAACATATGTAGAGATTAAATGATTATAAATGGAAACTATAAAAAAATGTAAATACATATGTGTAAATTACTAGTGGACCTGACAGACGTTGTCCTGCCCGAACGTTGGCTTGCCTGCTATTCGCTTGGAAAAATACATTTCATTGATAAGTAGGTACCTAGGTACTTGTATATGATTGAATTCAAAAACTAAAAATTATACATATTTAATTTTAAAATTAAAACAGGTACTTAGGTACTTGTTTGTGGTTGAATTCTGGTCAAATTCCGGTCTTCTCACCAACAGAGGGGTTTACTTATGTAGGGATACGATTTTTAAAAATGTATTGAATTTAATATTATACTAGTATTACCGAAAATCCAGTTAAAAGAAATAAATGGGTAGAAATTATAAAAAAGTTAAGGAAAGAGTCTGATTGAGATCCACAAAAAACCGCTGTTTGTAAACATTCAAAAACAAACTTTTTATACACAAAAAAACAACATCTTGTAAATGCATTCTCCTCGAATGCAACCCCGGTAGATCGATAAATAAAACATTTCCTTAATTTTTTTGACATTTTCGATTAAAGTTTTTAATATCTACGAACACAAACAGCGCAAAGATCTATATTTCTCTGAAAACCGCACGTGAATCGGTTAAGCCGTTTAGGAGGAGTTCAGTGACATCACACGTACAGAGGAATTATAAATATATAAAGATAGGGCCTGCCATCCAATAATATATATTCGCTTAATTATACTTAAATAAAATGACGAAGGTTTAAACTAGTTGGAGCATATGGTGTCCATAAAGATCCTCTAAGCATCACTGTCAGCAGCCAGCTCCTATGCATCCTCCCAAGTCAGGTTCACGTCCCATAGTTTTGACACGAACTGCCGACTAACAGTCAGCAGTGGACGACCAGGACTTCGAGAACTTAAAATTAGGCAAGCGTGGTTAAAGCTCTCAAGAGGCATCCGGAGCACATGGCCAAACTAACTGTTTTGCCTCCGCTTGATGACAGCTGTCACCGGAGTTTGCTGCGTCCGTTTTCTTATTACTTCATTCCTCACAAAGACAAACCACCGCACATCCAAGATTCTTCTGAGACACCCATTCTCAAAACTTAGAATTTTGCTGCTTTGGGCCCTAGTAAGATATCTGTAGAGGAGAAAAAAGGTTTTATGCAGGTGATATATAAACGACATATGGTTTTTGCTGAGTAAATATCCAATTTTCAGACAGCATTCATACTATTGAATGTGGCATTTGCTATTCCTAGCTGCACTCCCAGTTTTTTTTTAAAGCTTCCATTTTCCGTAACATTTACTCCCAGGTATTTGAAACTCTCGACCCTTTCGATGACGGTTTGACAGAGTCAGAGGATTTTGGGCATCAAGGCATGAAGTGTTACAAAGTTCATGGGTTTTTGCAATATTGATTTTTAAACCCATGCATGTGCAGTACCTACTTAAGCTTTCTACAGTGGCCTGAAGACCCGTTACTGAATCGTCAATTAAAACCGCATCATCGGCATACTCTGGGTTGCAAATTTCAGGTTTCGGAAGGAAGAGATGGAAATTCTTCGATCTAGTGGAATTGAATTCCTTAAGATGAAGTCTATGAGGATTATTAAAAGGAACGGTGCAAGGACGCAACCTTGACGCATTCCAGTGGTGACCTCAAACCAATCTGTTACAACATCTTTGATTTTGATTCAGCATTCGATACTTGAGTGGAAGACTTTAATAAATTGAGACAGTGGGAAGAAAATAAATTAAATTGATGAGGAATGGTGAAAGATGAATAAAGGAAAGTAGGAGTAGAAAATTGCATTTAACTTAATGATAAGGAGCAAAAAAAGACATGAAACAAAAAAGTATTTGTAGTGATGTAGCATCAGCAAGGCGTGTGTTCTGGGTTGCGTATTACTAAATACTATACACCGTCACTGATGGAATACTATGAGGGGAATTCGTGAATTTCTCGCGACGCTTAACTTTAAACAACTTCAAATTGTTAACAAACTACAACAGGGATGGAGATACCTTAAATAAGGGAATATGGAAGTCAAGGCATTTACAGGGCTTATGACCTGTCATTGGCTGGTTTAAGTGGCCACTTTACACACTGTGTAACATTCACCATTTTGCCTATGTTTGAACATCCATATTTCTTCAATCCTTCCATTTGTTGATTTTAGTGAAGAGCTGAAACCTTTATTGTTGTGAAGAGATTCATCTGACTGAATTATTTCACATACTAGGCAACGCCTGAAAACAATTTTTCAATTTTTAAACTTCTTCTTGGACCAGTTGGTTTGTTAATCTTAATGACCCCCGAGGGGTTGAAATCCAGTCTTTTGTCTATTGACATTTGGACAAACTCAAATATTGTAACTTCAAATTGTAATTGTACGTTCACATATTTAAAAAATGTTAAATAATGTAATAAATAAAGCGATTAAATTGTATTGCGCGTAAAAATGAGTGCTTTTATAAACAAGATAATGAAATTCCGATTAAAACAAACGGATGCGGTTACACTGCGCACTGTTGTCACCGCTCAGAGATAGTAACTTAACACTCGATCCAAAATGGTGGTATCGAAATAAAATCTCATATTTGCTCTCGATGCGCGGTGTGCATATCGCTAAATACATCAGTCCAGTCGCAGTCGCATACGCTCGATGGTTCAATAACAGCGCGAGGCTGCGCCATGGTTTCCCGGTTTTCCGTGTCGGTGCTGTGCGCGATGGCGGTGACGGTGGCCGTCTCGCCTCGCGAGGGTCGGGCGGTGCAGGACGACTTCGTGCCCGTCATCGGCACGCGTCACTTCATCGACGTGCCCGTGTTCGCGAGCGCGGATCCGCCGTGCCCGGCGGGGCAGCGGCGCGCGGAGGGGCGCTGCGTGCTGGTGTTCTCCGAAGGGGTCGCGCCCCGCGCCACCCCGCGGGGCTCGAGGAGGCGATGCGCCCGGGGCCAGCGCCGGGACCGCAGGAGCGGCATGTGCCGGTCCGCCTGACGCCCTTCCGGTTCACTCTCGCCTCGGTGACCGGTCAAGAAGCAGCCTGTGATCCGGAGATATCGAATGTGCTCGCTAGCGGACAACTGGTATAACCCCTTCAGTGTCAGTGCCTTGCGATTTGTGGGCGTATTGAGTTCCGCTGAGAGAGTGAACTGTCTTGTTAGTGTCGTTTTTACGTTTAGGTTGCGTCCTGCCCCCGGCCGCCGGCCCCGGCGGGAAGTTACTCGCGCGACATGAATTTCTATATCATTTCATATTTCACTATGATGTATTATTTACTATCTACGTTTTGAGGAATTATAATTTTGCTTTATACCCGTACCTCTAGCTTAAATACCTTATTATGAAAAAATCATTCTGAAAAAAAAATTGATTGAAACTAAATTGTTTTTATTTGAATCCTTATATTTACTATCTGACTATTTTCATCATCCCTCTCGCCTATGCTCCTACGCTTTTGAAGCATTATGGACAAATAGCATTTATTGTTATGAATGTAATAATTTATTTAAAATTATTTCAACAGAGAGGGAAAACCTTTTTGAGAGGGGAATATGGAAGTCTGGGCATTTACATATTTTCAGGCGTTGCCTAGTAGGTGATTTGGTTCAGCCGGATGAATCTCACCCACGTGATAAAGGTTTCAGCTCTTTTACTTCACAAAAGTCAACAGATGGAAGAGTTGAGGAAATGTGGATGTTCAAACATGGGCAGAATGGTGAATGTTACACAGTGTGTAAAGTGGCCGCTTAAACCAGCCAATGACAGGTCATAAGCCCTGTAAATGCCTAGACTTCCATATTCCCTTCTCAAAAAGGTTTTTCCTCTCTGTTGAAATAAATTAAAAAATGAACAACTCCCTAGGGAGGAAATTCAGCCAGTCTGCAAGCATTTGGACATAATCAAACATTGTGTAATAATTTATATTTAACCCTTACCGCTCCAATGCCGAATTTCATTCGACATCGATTTTTTCCATAAATCATACCTTGGAAAATTATAGAAACAATTTTTTTTATGTAAAATAATAAAAACTACATTTGTAGTAAAAACGACAATTTATTTTAAAAATGTACATAGTAATGGCCTCATTATCTATATTTTATAATTTTCCAAAGTATGATATATGGAAAAATCGATGTCAAATGAGATTCGACATTGGACCGGTGAGGGTTTTAAATAAATTAAAAATTCTTGGTCCACTTTTTTATTTGACCAATTAGCGCTTTCACCCTCTAATGGCTCTAACTGGTCTAAAGATGCCCATTAGAGGGTGAAAGTGGTAATTGGTCAAATAAATAAGCAGAAGTGCACCAAGTATTTATAATTTTAGTTATTATATTATTGCAATGTAATTCCATCAATAACTGTAGATAAATAACTTTTAACGATTATAGTTACTTTTTATTATTATGATTATTAAAAGAAAACAACAGCCATTAGAACAAAAAAATACAATATTTACAAATAAACCTCAATTATAGGACAATTACAGTTTCATTTATTTATTCTTTATTTACATTGAGAACATTACAGAGTATCCAATTTATTTTCAATACAATACAAAAATGCCTACATATCAGATTTATTAAATGGGTTATGTAAAATGGACATACATATTCCAAATTGGAAATTGCCTTCCTAAGAGAAATCCCACTGTCATAATATATATCGATATCCGAGGCAATACGATTGAATAACACGATTGCAGGTTGGTTCTGCATCGTGGTAGGTAGAACAACCTGTGTTGCCTTTGTTGAAGATAAATATCAGGGACAAATAGACAGAATTCATTCAGAATATCGGAATTATGTATGCGACCACCAATAAGTAGGAAAAAATTAACACCCAAATTGTAACAGACGCGGCGGATCACTGCTTCGTCCGTAGCAATCGCGCCCGTCACAAGAACTGTATTTCTATGGGTGCTGGTGTCAAACGCAGAGTGGCCGGGCGTAGGCGGGCCTCGGCCGACGAACGATAGCTCCGGGGGAGGTATCGTCGCCTAGAGATCCCTTGCGGGGTCGCTAGCGAGTAGCGCTGGCGGCCGCAATCCTGAGTCAGGCAACCGGGTTGTAAGGCCGGTATCTCTCCGTTGGTGGGAACGGCGGGGTGTGTTCCGGGGAAGTATCCAAGGGTCCAAATTATCCGGGGTCCAAAATCCAATCCAAAGGGTATCCGAGTTCCAAGTCCAGGGGGGTAGCGGTGTTCGAATCCAGGTGGCGATGAGGTCCGGTTTGAAGCGAGGTAGGGAGGTGAAGTGGAGAGTAGAAAGCCTTAGTAGTGTGGTGAGATGACTGACTTTATTTTTCCCCGGCGGGGCTATATATACAACATTTTGCCGTGCGGCGGTGGGCTAGGCCAATAGCGGGCGGTGCTAGGTTGACCAATCACGCGGCGAGAGAGATAGCGAGCACATTTGCCGGCTCTATCGGTCTCTCTCGCGCCACGTATAAGGTCCCCACCCTCCCGCTACCGGCCGCAGTTCCCCGCCGACCGCGCGGCGATCAACACTTATACAGAACAACATAAAAACACATTATGGGCATACAAATATTTTCATGAATTCTAATCTATATGTGGGCTTCAGTATGGCGATCACCACCCCCGAAAGTGACAAATACTAGTCTTTATTGAGGAGGTGGTAGATCGCTTACACATACTGAAGCCTCCTATGCTACATTAAAGCCCCAGGAAGGGCCGCCAAGTTGGTGCATGTACTTTTACGTCGGCAACACTCCCCCCTGCCGAGGAGGCATCTCTGCGCCGACGTCGTCCTTGATTTGCAACACGGCGAGCTTGACGGCGGGTCGTGTGTAGGTTCCGGTGGCTGTCTGGACCCGGGCGCTCCTGACTTGTCCATCCTTCCCTGGTGTGACTGCTATGACGCGTCCCCGCGGCCATTCATTCCGCGGGAGGGCGGCGTCCGTTATTATGACCAGGTCATCGACCATGATCGGTGTGGCGGCCTGTTGCCACTTCCGTCGCTGTGCCAACGTCGGGAGATATTCCCTCATCCATCTTTTCCAAAATGCGTCGGCTAGTTTCTGCGCCACCCGCCATTGTTTTCTGAGGCACAGTTCGGGCGGCGCGTCTCTGTAATCGGCCAGATGCGGCTGGGCCCCGCTCGACCCGATGAGAAAGTGCATCGGAGTCAGCGGAGCGTCGTCTCGGCTATCAAGCGAGACGTGGGTTAGGGGCCGAGTGTTTACTGTGTACTCGGCCTCCGCTATCGCTGTCATTAGCGTTTCCTCTCGGGGGGCTTGTTCCTTTAGAATCACCATAAGCGCCCCCTTTATCGACCGGACGAGCCGTTCCCAGGCTCCCCCCATGTGTGGCGCCGATGGCGGGTTGAACACCCATTTGATCTCTCTCCTTGTCGCCTCGTTCTGTAGTTCGGGATCGTGAGCTAGTTCCTTCATGGCGGCCGCCATCTCTTTGTCTGCGCCTCTGAAGTTCGTCCCGTTGTCCGAGTAGAGCGTTGTCGGATGTCCTCTGCGGGCCGCCATCCTTCTGAGGGCCTGCACCGTCGAGTCAGTACTCAACGACGGTGTAATTTCAATATGCACGGCCCTCGTAACCATGCACGTAAACAGGGCCCCGTATCGTTTCTCCCGGCGTCTTCCGATAGTTACGTATACGGGCCCAAACATGTCCACCCCACAGTGGGTAAAAGGCCTTACGTGATGATCGAGTCGGCCGGCAGGCAGCTGTCCCATGAGCGGAGGCTGCGGGCGGGCCTTCTGTATTCGACAGTAGCGGCACTCGTATATAATTTTCCTTATATTTGTCCGTAATCGTGTTATAAAGAACTGTTGTCTGAGTTCGCTGAGTGTCCGCTCTGTACTTGCGTGTTGCCGCGACTCGTGATAATGCCTTATCAATAGACGCGTATAGGCGTGCGCTCCGTCCAGTATGACGGGCGCCTTTAGTTGCTCGCTCACCGCGGGGGCTTCCATAATTCGCGTCCCCATTCTGAGGACGCTATCTTTATCGAGGTAGGGAGTGAGACCCAGCAGGCGGCTGTTCCGCGGGAGGCACTCCCCCCGTCTAATTGCGGCTATCTCGGTGTGGTAACTGTCTGTCTGGCTTATAAGTATCCACGCCCTCTCTGATGCCTTGAGTTCCGGGGCGATGAGTGTCGCGCTTCCTGTATTCTTTTTCCTGCAGTGGTTTATGAAGCGCAACACCCACGCTGTAGTCCTGATCAGTCTCCGCCAGGAGGAAAATCTTCTTTCGTCCGGGAGGGCTGTCATCACGATGGCACTGTTCGCACACTTTATTTCACTGCTTGTATCCGGGGTCGCCGTTATTACCTTGAGCGGCGGCCATTCACTTTTATTTTTCTTTATGAAACTCGGCCCACTGAACCACATGCCGGCCGGGGAGATGTCTGGTATCTCGCCGTCCCGCGTCCCGAGATCAGCGGGGTTCTTCTTTCCTGGTACCCACCGCCATTCTTGAGCGTTCGTTAGCTCATCTATTTCCCCTAGGCGGTGGGCTACAAATGGCGTGAAGATACGCGAATCACTCTGGACCCAGCACAGCACCGTAGTAGAATCTGTCCAGTAGTAGGTATCGCGTATATTACTTCCGCATTCTTTCTTAATTGTGGCCGCCAGTCGCGCGGCCATGAGTGCGGCTTGTAATTCCAGGCGTGGAATTGATAGCGCTCGTAGCGGGCTAACTCGGCACTTGCTGGCCATGAACGTCGCATTCCTTCCGGCGGCGTTCTCCTACACGATGTAGGCTACGGCGCAGCTCGCTTGTTCCGAGGCATCGGAAAACACATGTAGCTCTACTGGCTGGCCCTTGGCGCTCGATACGCGCCGCGGTATAGCGCACTCGGTATTGCGTAATATGTCCACCCAAGTGCGCCATTTCTCTGCGTGTTCTTCATTCACTTGTTCGTCCCACTCTATGTGGGAGCGCCACACATCTTGTAGCAGTATTCGCGGGCGTATTGTCAAACACCCTACGAAACCGAGTGGATCGAAAATGCTCATAACTTCACTTAGCATCTGCCGTTTTGTAGGCCTCTCTGTTGGAACCTCCCGTGACACTTTAAATTTAAATTGAAACTCGTCTGTCACCGGGTCCCATTTGATGCCGAGGACCCTCTCTGTTACGGAGGTTCCGCTAATTATTTCGCGTGCGCTTTTCCCTCTCAGACTTGAAGGAATCGCTTCCATTACGGAGGGATCATTACTCGCCCAATTCGCGAGGATGAATCCGCCCCGCCGTAGTAGTTCGCTGACATCGTGGCGCAGTTGTATCGCCTCTGTTGCACTGTCTACGGCATCCATATAGTCGTCCATGTAGAATTTATTTCGCACAGCATCCCTGGCGGCGGCCATCTCTTGCCCGTGATCTTCTGCGACTTGATTTCTCACGTACTGTGCGCTGCTCGGTGAACACGCCGCGCCGAACGTCATCGACGTCATAATCATTTCCCGAATTTCTTCTTCGGGACTATCGCGCCAGAGGAACAGCTGCGCCCTCTGGTCTTCTTTTCTTATTTTAATTTGGAGAAACATCTCCCTTATATCTGCTGCCAGCGCGATCTTTCCCTCGCGAAATCGCATTATATTTCCCATAAGCGATGAGAGAAGGTCCGGGCCGTTGGCCAACATGTCGTTCAATGACTTCCCGTTGCAGCGGCTGGCGGCGTCAAATACTATCCGTATTTTATCTGGTTTATTTACGTTCGTTACTGCGAAATGCGGCAAAAACCAAAGCCCACTCGCAGTGTCTTGTCTTTCAGCCAGCGTCAGTTCCCGGGCATACCCCTTGTCTAGATATTCTTTAATCTTTAACTTGTAAGCCGCGGCGAATTCACTGTTTTTACTGAACTTTTTCTCTATGCTTAAAAATCGATTCAGCGCTGTACGGCGATTATCCGGTAAACATATTCGATTGTCTTTCCAAAGTAGCCCTGTCTCGTACCGTCCTTGCGGTAGGAAACGTGTCGTGGCTCTCATGGTTTCTGTGGCTCTCGCCTCCTGACGCGATATCTTGGCTGTCGAACTTATACCTAACGCGTCGACGGCGTAATTCTGTTTAACTAGATTTTCTAGTCTCTGTTCTGTACTAAGCGCCATTAGTATGCTGGCGTTAGTCTGGCGTGTCCGCCCACCGTGTATCACCTTTCCTAAGGCTGTCACTGAGGCGATGTATTCCCCGCATCTCCGTGCCTCTCTCGTCACTATGAGAGAGGCGTTATCTTGGCCGATGAGTAACTGCGGGCACACTTGTCGCATCCTGCCTTCCCCTTCAATCACGGGCTGTAGCGGCAGACTCAGCTTCTGTATTGTGTTTGCGCGGAGAGTGAATAAATCTTCCGTAACTCCGCGCACTTTAATTGTGACTTTTCTTGATGCACTATCTGTTACGCACATTCCGCCGGCACCGTGGATTTTTAATCCTCGAGTCTCTCCCGGCGCGCCGATGTCGTTTGCTATTTTTGCGTCAATCAATGTCACGGTTGATCCCTCATCTAGTAACGCGTACGCGTTCACTCGTCCTCGCGGACCACTTAACATGACGGGAATCACTTTTAGGAGGACCGGTTCCTCCCGAGCGTAGGTGCTCGTCACTATATTATTCGTCCGCGAACTGTGGCCGTAATCGTAGTTTCTTTCATTTGAACTCGCGGCGCGGGTTTCGTTCGCGGTCGGTCTGTTTCCCCCGGCGCCCGCCGCTGCAGGCGTGTCGCGGCGGGCACTATTATCTGGCGCTCGTATATCGGCGCTAGACCGAGCTTCACTGATATCGGCACTATTTCTGTCGTGTAATGTCTTGTGATGTGTTCGGCGACATCCATCGAGGCCGCACTTTTTTACATTTCTACACTTTATCGCCCGATGAGTGTTCGATAAACACGAAAAACACAAATTCTTTCGCTTCACTATGTCCCATCTTTCCGAAATACTACACTCTATGTATTCCTGGCACGTTTGTAGTAAATGTCCTCGTCCGCACAAAACACATGACGCTATACTTTTCCCGTTTCCCTCTGTTGAAATCACTGTATGCACTTGTTCTCGCTTCTGTGGCTTCTCGCGTTGTTTTCCGCTGTACACTTGCGGCTCTATTCCGCCGCCTATCATCGAGGATTCCGTTAAATCTTCCAAAAAGAGCGCGAAATCCTTCGCGGAGGGCCTCACCCGGTTTCCTCTTCTGCTGTACCACCAGAGAGACTTCATGCACAGCGGTAACTTGCTCACTAGTTCACTTAGTAGTTGTGGCGTAGACATGTAATCGCCACCGAAGCCTTCTAAGGTCGCTATCGCGTTCCGAACTGCGCTAGACAGATCTACTAATGCTTGCGTAGATCCGTCGTTCTGTATGCAGCGGAGCCTTCTCACCTTTTCCAACAAGGAAGACGCTACAATGTCCGGCTGGCCGTAGTGTAGCTCCAACGTCTTCATTATCACCCTCACTTGGCTTGGATCCACTAGTAATGACGACACAGATTCTCTTGCCCGTCCTTTCAACGCACGCTGTAGACGCAGGAGGTTTTCTGGATCCGAAAGGCAGCACATCTCCGTCGACTGAGTGTACTGCGATTTGAAAGTAGCCCATTCCTGCGGCTCTCCGGCGAAGGCGGGTAGGTCCTTGGCAGTAGATTGGCGCGCTATCATGGCGCCGACTCTGCTAACGTCCTCTGGGGCTGAAGTCGGGCTTCTTCCTTGCGAAGCCTCTAGTAGAATCGCCATTTTTGACAGCACCGTCATGATGCCGTCCATATCCGTAGCACGCGGCGCGGGCTCGGGATTCGTCTCCAAGGGCACGCGTCGGTCTTGATCGTGTAGTGAAGCACGGAGCGTTCGAACCTGCGTCCTCAGCCGCTGGACTGTATCTTCGGATGTGTCCGACTCGGCTGAGTCCTGATCTGTAGCAGGGTCTTCTCTTGGTTCCGTGCCTTCTCGACCCGAGCGGAGTGAAGGGGTTCTCGAAGTCATCTCTAGGCGCTCTGCGATGAATATCCGGTTCTTCTCGAAGGACCAACTTGTAACAGACGCGGCGGATCACTGCTTCGTCCGTAGCAATCGCGCCCGTCACAAGAACTGTATTTCTATGGGTGCTGGTGTCAAACGCAGAGTGGCCGGGCGTAGGCGGGCCTCGGCCGACGAACGATAAGCTCCGGGGGAGGTATCGTCGCCTAGAGATCCCTTGCGGGGTCGCTAGCGAGTAGCGCTGGCGGCCGCAATCCTGAGTCAGGCAACCGGGTTGTAAGGCCGGTATCTCTCCGTTGGTGGGAACGGCGGGGTGTGTTCCGGGGAAGTATCCAAGGGTCCAAATTATCCGGGGTCCAAAATCCAATCCAAAGGGTATCCGAGTTCCAAGTCCAGGGGGGTAGCGGTGTTCGAATCCAGGTGGCGATGAGGTCCGGTTTGAAGCGAGGTAGGGAGGTGAAGTGGAGAGTAGAAAGCCTTAGTAGTGTGGTGAGATGACTGACTTTATTTTTCCCCGGCGGGGCTATATATACAACATTTTGCCGTGCGGCGGTGGGCTAGGCCAATAGCGGGCGGTGCTAGGTTGACCAATCACGCGGCGAGAGAGATAGCGAGCACATTTGCCGGCTCTATCGGTCTCTCTCGCGCCACGTATAAGGTCCCCACCCTCCCGCTACCGGCCGCAGTTCCCCGCCGACCGCGCGGCGATCAACACTTATACAGAACAACATAAAAACACATTATGGGCATACAAATATTTTCATGAATTCTAATCTATATGTGGGCTTCAGTATGGCGATCACCACCCCCGAAAGTGACAAATACTAGTCTTTATTGAGGAGGTGGTAGATCGCTTACACATACTGAAGCCTCCTATGCTACATTAAAGCCCCAGGAAGGGCCGCCAAGTTGGTGCATGTACTTTTACGTCGGCAACACAAATGAATATCCCTTCTCCCAAACAATGATTGGTAGCCCAGCATTCCTAGTAAAAAGTCGATTCGGAAAATCCACGGGCAATATCCATACTCCCTGAGATACAGATAACCCCTCTCTATCATTGAGGAATATGTGGTTTCATTTAGCGATCAAATGGTGGGACTAAATTTCAAGCGACTTCTTACCAAGGAATTATACAATGTTTTCAGAACTTGTATATTTGAAAAAATCTTGGCATTTTTAAGAACAAAGTCAAGCATTTTAAAGAAGTTACTGCATAATGATATTTTTTTTTTTCAAAAATATTTACAAAATAGCCTTAAATTAAAGTCCTGCTGAGTTGCATACATACAACTCGTCATCAGGTTCTTCTAAATTGCTTCGATTATTCATACTTAACCTACATTAATAATACTTTTACTTGAAAAACATTACATACCCATTACATTATCAAAAATTAAAAACTATTACTAATACAATAAACTTTTTTCTATAAACCATAATGATTAAACGTCTCACCCCTGTATTTAACTCGGTATGTTTAATATTGTTTGGTAATATGTTAAATGTTTTAAGTATACTGTATTGTAGTGTCTTTTTTCCATATTTATTGCAATATCTAGGAACAGCTAGCCCTTCCATACTAGTAAACCTGGTTTTGTTATCATGTACCAACTTGTGTTTATACTCGGAGTGCGACGCATGCTGACAAATTAATTTGTACCAAAGTAGAGCCCTAACAGATAATTTATTTACAGATTTATACATCAATGACATTGAAATATTGTGTCTCTGGTGGTATACATTTTTATGTAGTTGCAATTTGATCATAGAATTTTGCAAAGTTTGAATACAATTAATATTAGTTTCACTTGATAACCTGGTTAACTTGATAAAGTGGTTATAGTGTATCGTTTAATTGATTCAGAGAGAGCTAAATAAATAATTCGTTAAGTATTAACAGGGAAATAATATTTTAATATATATATTCTATTACTTATTGCTCTTAATCGCTTACGCAATTTTTTAATATATACATCCCATTTGAAATTACAATCTTTAGTTAAACCTAAATAAACATACTGCTCAATATTTTCACACATGCACGCTTGCATAATATCACTATGGATACATGTGATAAAATTGACGGTGTTGTGTGAGTTTTATAGTTCGGTGATCTTATGTGCATAAGTTTGGTTTTCTTTAGTTAATTATTAAACCTGCGTCATGGGACCATATTTTCAGGTTTAAGAAGTCTTCTTCAAGCAATTTATCTGCAGTTTTGAGATCCTTGTGAGACACAACTAAAGCAGTATCATCGGCGTGTACATAGTGTTTGACATTATTTAATAGTTTATGCATGACTGTTACATATATTATCTACAAGGTAGGGCCCAATATTGATCCTTGTGGCACCCCCGAGGAAACGTGTTCTCTTCCACTTTTTTCATCTAATACTTTGACACATATTTTTCTCTTAGTTTAATACTTTTTGAAAAGTTTTAAAAGGTTTCCTCTGATTCCAATGTCATTTAATGTATCTATTAATTTTGAATGGTTAATTGTATCAAATACCTTTAAGTTGTCGATAAATAAAACAAGGGTGTGATATTTTATATTTAGTTTACTATTTATTCCATTTGAAAAATATTGTTATAACAATTCTGTACTTTTTTCCTTTCGGAAACCATATTGATTTTGATCAATTATGGAAAATTTTGATAAATAATTAATTAATTTTTATCTTTGTATTTTTCAAATATTTTTTTTAAAAACAGGTAAGATACTTGTAGGTGAATTGTTACTAATGTCTGAATGTTTTCCACTTTTATAAATGGGTCTGACTATACTATATTCAAGTAATTCTGGTATTTCCGCTTGGAGTATATTGCAATCAATTAAAGGTGTCAATACAAATATGATAACTTGACGTCAAACAGCACCCCGAGATCCCTGGACGTCGACGCTCGTTCAAGCTTTACTCCATCCATGATATAAAGGAAATAAAATGTTTTGGACGCTCTTGTGTATGACATGACAAAATATTTAGAGACATTGAAGAACAGTTTATTTCGTTTACTCTATTGTTTAATATTTTTAATTTCATACTGAAGTTTTTAACAGTCCAAAGGAGTTTGTATTTTACAAAAAAATTTCCTCAGTAAATAATAAAAATTTGGAAAATTTTATTTCGTTGCTAATGTCATTTATGAATATTGTGAACAACATTTGCCCTAAAATAGATCCCTGGGAAACTCCCAAGGAGGTGTGAAAAACTGCAGTTTGATAAAGTTCATATGACACATACTGCATTCGATCTATAAGATAGCTTGAGAAAAATCTCAGAAGAATGTCACTGAAGCCAATCTTATGAATTGAAGTTTCTGAAGCAAAAACTGGTGATCTACTTTATCAAACGCTTTTGAAAAGTCGTTGTACGAGCAGTGTACCTGAGCACCGATGTCAAGTGATTTTGTGATAAAATTCGTTAACACCATCAAATTTGTGATGGTTAAGCGCCCTGACCGAAATCCACACTGTTCATTTGTTATGAATGGCTCTATTTTGGGATTGATAAAATGGTGTGTTAACCACTCAAATACCTTCGCAGGTGTAGATAAAATTGCCACAGGTCTATAATTTTCACAACATCACTGATTCACGTCTCCGTCAAACATATTACATCAAAATCACACCCAGCTACTTCATTGTAAAAGCTGATGCATTTGGTGTTGATTCCGCGGTTATTTTGGTATATTTTTTATAAAGTTGAATAAGAAAATGTTTGCATCGCTCGCAGTTTTCTATATATAACTAAATATAATGACAAATTTTAATAATAAGAAAAAAAAAGCGTACCCGTGAAAAGAAACTCCGTATCATTCCGCTTGTAAAAAAAAATACAATAATATGAGAATAAAAGAACAATAACAAAAGTTTACAAATCGAATAAGTTTTTCACTACGCCTAACTGTATCTACAAATGGCGATAAATACAAATACTTTCATTATTACCGCTTCCGTTTCCCTTGGTCTACTCTACCTCATAATCTACTTCATCTCCAATTACGTCATTCTGTAGGGCAGTATTAAGGATTCAATTTGATATGCGGGAATAAAAAAAATCATTGGGTGCCAAATCAGGAGTGTACGGCGGATGACCCATCAATTCGATGTTTTGAATGCTGAAAAATTCACTTGTTTGGGCTGATGTGTGACAGTTTGCATTGTCGTGGTGAAGAATGATTCGTCTTCTGCAATTGGTTTCCTTTATTTTTTCGAAAACTTCTAGCAAAAAATGGTGGTGCAACACGGTGGATCGAGATGTTGTTTCATCACCAAAAGTCGCAGCGAGTTGTTCGGCACACTGTTGTTGGTTGATCCACGTCGAAGGTCATAGAAAATCATCGCACGAAAATATTCACGATTTAGTTCCATTTTTTCAACAAAATCAATTTTCAAGTATCTGTAAACGACACAAATATCACTCGTATGACAAAACGTTCTGAGTAAAAGTTTGCCATTTTTAACGTACCATTAAAAATGGCAAACTTTACGATAAAAATGTCAATTTGACATATTCACATTGGTGTTGCCATATCTCAAAACTTAAGTAGCGATCCTCGTACAATAGATACAAATGTTGTCTACGCTTCTTCTCCCCCTAACATAAAATATGCGCTGTGACGGATGATTTTTAGATGATATTGTGCAAAGGTAGTTTTTTGGCGTATATATTGGTGTATTTCTGCACTTACGAACAATGCTTCGTTTCGATGACAAATTACAGCTCGAAACGGCGCAGGTTCAACAAGTGAGAAATACAGTACGGTGCGGTGTAAACAAACAACATAGAAATAAGTAGCCATTATAGCGGCTTGTGGCTTGTGGCTATCGGCAAATAGGGCGACTTCGATCAGCGGATATATTGTTTATGTTTCTTCATAATATAAATTGGAAATCTATCGCAATTTTTTTACTGTTTTTTTTTATTAAATATCTATAATATATTAAAGTGTTAATTATACAAATATTTATTTAATGACAATAGTTTAGTGTTATTTGCATAGTTTTGTGTTATTTGCATTGTCCTGGCCTCACTGGTAATTATATCATTGAATGTCTAGTATTATGATTGTTTTCACTACTAAATTTTTATTTTGAAAATGATAAGAGGTTTTCTTAAATATCCTGAAATTAATCATTTTTTCTACATCTTTGTTTTACGAGCGATATGATTCGAATTTATAATTAAAAGTTTTTAGGCAGGGCTTAAAAGGAATATTGCGCTTAAATACTAGAAAAACTATTATGGAGATTCGGGCTGCTTCCATGCAATACAAAATATGTTTTAAAACAGTATACAAACAGCAAGTCGCGCTCAGCCACCGTATGGGCTAGGCGCGAAATATAGTTCCTCTCCAACCGTAGCTTATAATCTTATAATGAAATTGAAAATAAGTTGTTATAAGTTAGAAAACAATGAGTTGATGTTTATAAGTCGTTAGTGTGTAGTAGTGTAGTGATGTTTTAGACAAACGGTGGAAAAAAGAAGCCTATTTATTCAATAGCATTGTTTTATACTTTATTCTTACCAAAATGTGTGACAAATAGTGAACAATGGAAGTTTTTAAAAAAAATAGTGCGCCTGTAACCTTAAAATCATCAAATGTTTATAAATCCATAAAAACTGTTTAAGAATGCATCAGTTTTTGACGCGAAAGTACCTAAATTTTGCTATTTGGAACACTACACCCATAATTAATAAATACATAATATTTCAAATATCTGCCTTCTAATAACATACAAAATGATAAATCAAACCGCCCATACACGCGTTTGTGTAATATTTATGTAAAAAAGTGAATTGAACAGGAATGTTGCGTCTCATAAAACAAAATAATACTTATTTGTTTATAAATTTGTATAAACCACTTTAATTTTTTTATTACACTTCACAAAAAAAAAAAAAATTAAAGTGGTTTATACAAATTTATAAACAAATAAGTGTAAAATGTCATACCACAAAGTGGAAAATATTTTTGATAACAATAATACAAAATAATACTGACCAAAATGGACACCAAGTCGTTGGAACAATAGGCATAATCCCCCAGTAACTACAGAAATTATCAAGCAGCCAGTACCTCAGTGAGCCATATGGCGACGGTATCTACCTACTGTCTACAAAAACTTCTCTTCGGACATCTATCTCCCTTTGTTAACCATAGAGTTGAAACAGTGTTTTATTAATATAGTTTTTTATTGCTTACTTCTTGGCATGAACACTTGACAAATTTACTACTATGCTCTATTTTTTTGTAAATTTATTGATATCATTTTAACTTCGCTAGAATTTCAGTCATCTATGTGCTTTGCAGCTGCTAGCTTTCTCTATCAACTTTAAAATACCTAAATTTTGTAAATGGGGTCGAGAATTCCAATCGTCTTTACGCTTAGTAGCTGCAAGGCGTGTTGTAATCTTACTCCTTTTTATTATTCATATATATTTTTTTAATAACATTAATTTACTTCATTTATTCGTAAATTTTTTAAATGTGTAAATGGGGGCTAAATTTCTAACTCACTATGCGCTCTGTAGCTGCAAGACGTTCTGTAATCTAGCTCCTATCTGCTATAATTTTTGATTGATCTTAATTGAAAACGAGGAACTAGAATCCAAACCGTGCATGCGCTCTGTAGCTGCAAGACGCACTGGGATATTTATTAATTGTACAGCGCCCTTGAGGTGATTTTCACAAAAATGGCGCTATATAAATTATCCAACTATATATACACATATATATATATACGATGGATAATATAAAGTTAAACATCCTTAAGAGCATTTTAGCCAGTGTTTCCAGAACAGAAAGAACATTTTCTTTAGCAAGCAATGAGGGGACTGGGAATTTCCTCTCAACGTACAGGATTTCAGAATATATCATAAAAAAACAATATTTTCACTCATACAAACTAATCTTAATTACATTTCAGAATAATTTTCTCCTAAAATATTTTCTTGTAAAAATGAGTTAAATAAATGTGAGGCTTCGTCTTCGAACTATAAAATTATGAAGAAATGCTTATAGAAAAACCTCATACACTTCTATTGAACTTCTTGTCGAGAGTCAAACACTGTTGAATATGGCCATTATCAATTAGCCAAGTACCTATATTTCACCTCTTTGTAACAAAAATATTAACAGATACGTTTCTTTAATACAATTATTACTTTACTAAAATAAAAGTTATTTTGTTTTTTAAATTATTTTTACATTTCATTTTCACCATCCAGTAAGAATTTCCAATCCGCGGCATGCATCAAATACTTTGACTCCCTACGACCAATGTCACGAAAGAGCGATATCATAGCTAATATTTATAAGGTTTTTAAAATAGTATTAGGAAATTTGATCATAATCTGACACTCGAATGACTTAAGATAAGGCCAAGCCTTCAAAATGTTTATTTGAATTGGCACCTACACCTACTATACTCGTATATACATGTAATGAAAAATGGATGTGGTAAATAAGTGCTTAATAAAGAAATCGTGGTAATATATTAAATTAACACGTAATATTAATGATTGCTTCGAATTCCCAAGAAACTTATTTCAACATAATCATTAAGGCCACGACCGCACCGGTGAGTTAATTGGCCGAGAGCTCCGCTTCTGGACTGTTGTTCTCCAGCACCGCGAGTCGCGAGTCGTGACGTCGTGACGTCGTGACGCTTACGATGGCCGACATGCGAGTATATTACTTGTGCTCCGCGTTCTCGCTGTTCCTAGTGTCGATGTCGCTTCAGCTCGGTACCGGGTACCGGGTGTCGGCGGCGGGAGCTCCCTGCGAAGAATCGGAATCCCGAGAACGGGAGGATGATAAAGAGATCGTCCCTTCGCTGACGAACCGTAACTTCATCGATATCCCCGAATTTTCGGAGCCGCTGTGTCCCGAGGGCACGCGCTGGGCGAGGGACAGGTGCCGCCCCCCCGTGACGTCCGCCCCCGCCCCCAGGGTGAGCGCCCCCGCCGCCAGACACCCCTGCCCCCGGGGAATGAGACGAGTGAAAGGAACCACGATGTGCAGAAAAATTGCATCGTACGAATGACCCGCTCTTCAGTCATGATCGGGGTTTCGAGATTTGTTTACGGTAATTGAAAATAAATACCAACAAACCGTTAAGTCTTACTGAAAACAGTATTACCCTTTTTTTATTAAATACACTGTATTCATTAAAACTTGTGTTTCAATTATGTTCTTCCTGTAAACAAACAAATAAATAATTCATTTAATTACAATATAATAATAAAATGGGTTGCAAAAAAATCCATAAGTTTGAAGTTATAAAAAGAAAAAATCTGCTTTTCTGTAAACGAAATTTAAAATGTATATTTTTATTTATATGTTTATAAATGTGCATAAAAAAAACACTCGGTGGTCTTAGTACTAATCCTAGTTAGTCTGGCAATGATACAATAAACAAAATTGTATTCATAGATATAATGTATGTACTATTAACTTGTATTATGTGTGATTATCCGCTATCAGTTTTTTTGTGAACTGTTTTAAAAATAAATAAATAAAATTCAATATTATAATACATTTCGTTTTATTTATAAATGAAATCGTTTTTTGCCCATTTATCAAATTATTAAATACAAATTTCGAAATAATATTTCACTGAATATGTACTTATTAATAAGAAAAACGACAAAAAAAAACATCAATAGATCGGGTAAAAATAATTATAATTTGTGTAATGTCTTTAGTTATCTTATTGGATATTATTTTGTTAAAAATCACCCAGTAAAAAAGATGTGCGCGTTGTCATATTTTTATTTTTTTCCTCCAATAGGAATTATGGAATAGCCCTAACGATTCATAAACACTCTTCAATAAGATGGTATGTAAATGACAGAAAAGCCATTTACACAACATCTTAATAATACAATAGAATAAATCAATAAATAATATTATGGCAAACTCAATATTATACAGAACTCTGATTTTCGAAGCCATCATGTTTTTTTACCGAATAGTATTAATAAAATTATGTGTCCTTTAATTTTTCTTATCCTAAATTAATCAGTTTATTTGATTATTATTTATTTCATTATTATAGTTCTATCAACATTTTATTAAGAACAAACTTATTTTTTAATTAATAAATTTTATTAAAAACAATCGTAAATATCGATTATTGCTAGTAATTTTATAAAATGAATGAAATTCCATTGACACGATTAATTTTGTATAAATACATCATTATTATTTATTTATTGTTTTCAAATTATAAAAAAATAAACATGATGTGACCTTACTGGAGTTACACGTGCCGACGACACGCATCAATATACTTTGTTACGTTTTCACATGTGAAAATATACAAAGAAGATTTAATATCCAGAGAGAAATGACAAAATGTTATGACAGTTTTAAACACTACGTATTTATGAATGTTCACATAATATGCTACGTTATGGGTCCATCGATGCATGGGATATTTCCAGGTTTCATCGCAACTGCGTTGCAGAATTACCTGCTCAAATTATTTAAACACAATCAATGAAGTAAAACGTAAACACAAACTTGTTTCATTTTTAATGTAAACAAGAGTGGGTTGCTTTCTTCGTGGGAGTAATAAAATTAACTTTAGAGGTGAACACGATTACCTATCTGTGTGGGTGAGAACGTCGGAGATAAAATATTGGTATTCAGACTGCAGATTTGTATATGTCTTGCGGAAGCCTGCTTCTTCGGAACGAGTACTGTGCGATGCGAGTAGACGTTAACTTGTGAGAGCGCTGCGATTAGGGTTACCGGAGGCTAAAATAGAAAAACCGGTGGCAGGAGGTTAAAAATCCTGACATTCAAAAAAAATACAGAAACGATTTGAATAAATTTGTATTAACACATACCTTTATATGCCCACTCGCAATAGCTTTCTTAAAATTTGTTTTTCCAGAAATTTCAATGTAAAATTCTTCGCATGTTGTGAGTTGAAAATTATTTTGTGTTTTATTTATGTCGTGGGTGATTTTCTTTCCAACATTTGCATTGTATGGAATTATACAGAAATCTTAAGTAGTTTGGAAAATCTAATAGTGTCATTGCACACAATTAAGAAAATTATCCATTGCTTTTCAGGTAGTCTTCGTAATAGTCAGTTCGCTTTGTATTGAGAAAGGTTTTCAGTTTTTAGTAGGCATGATAAAATCCGGTCTCCAAAATAATCTGATGGAAGTCTTGTTTGAGCTATGAAAATCTGGTCAAGACATGACATTTACCTTAATTAAGAGTCTTAAAAATACAAAGACAGTACTCTAAAGTAAAATAAATAGTTTAAATGAAACAATATATAGCCTCTTTTATTTATTTTTTGGGAACCTGTACAGAAAATCATATAACTCTCATACAATTTTTCTAAATCAATTTTATTTTATCTAGTCTTTTATAAAATACACGATTGTTCAAAATATTGCTGCCCCGATGGTGGATCACTAGTCGTCAGTCACCAATCTCCGGCCACCGTCGAGCACGTCTCCGAGGAAGCGCAACAAGCTGGACAGTGGACAGTGGCCAGTGGACAGTGGACAGTGGACAGTGGACAGTGGACAGTGGACAGTGGACAGTGGACAGTGGACAGTGGACAGTGGACAGTGGACAGTGGACAGTGGACAGTGGACAGTGGACAGTGGACAGTGGACAGTGGACAGTGGACAGTGGACAGTGGACAGTGGACAGGGGACAGGGGACAGTGGGTAGCATAACATTCTGGTGGAGACGTCACATTCCTCGTATTGTTTTCCTGTAACAACATTTATCATAAAAATAGTATATACATTATTATCAATCAGTACGAATATGTAATGTCTGATTATTGTTATGGTTGATTATTATTATTTATTTTTTAATCTGGAAGTGGGGCATAAATAAGTATATTTTTGTGTACTCTCGTAATAATGGTATCTTAATTTTAGTCTGAATTTTGATATGGTATAAATGAACCTTTGCCTGATTTATTACCGTACAATTTTATTGAAATTTATAACGGTTATTTTTTTTTTTTAAATTTTATTTTACATATGTAATTTAAATTGATGTTTTATTTAATTTCCTTTGGAATAATAAATTATAAAAATGGGAAAACTAACACCAAGGGTAAAAAAATACATTGAAATGTGTATATACCGCCTTACAACGGAGAAGCTATCCCTAGTTAGGCAGTTTAGATGTCCCACCAGCAAAAACAAAAAAAAAAACATTACTACTCTTCACAGCTATTGTATCTTTCTTTCTTTCTGTGCCATGTTAGGTCTCCCCGACGTTGGCGATCACTCTAGAGTAGGCATTCCGGTCCTGCGCCAACTGGAACAGCGCCTCAACCCCACGCACTCCCGTCCAGTCGCGGAAGTTTCTCAGCCAGGACATCTGTCGCCTTCCAACCCCACGCTTTCCCTCGAACTTTCCCATCATAATAAGCTGTAGAAGCGTATATTTGCTTTCGCGCATGATATGGCCCAGATATGCGAGTTTTCTCTGTTTTATTGAGGACAGTAGTTCTTTTTCGGCACTGGCTCGTCTCAACACCTCCACGTTGGTCACTAAATCTGTCCACGGGATTTTCAGCATTCTCCGGTGAAGCCACATTTCAAAAGCCTCTAATCGGTTCATGGAGTTCACCTTGAGAGTCCATGTTTCAACAGCGTAGAGCAGTATTGACCACACATAGCACTTGACCATCCTCTGTCTCAGTTTTAAATTAAGACTATCACTATATATAACTAAATGTAAATTGCTGTAATAAATATGTTAAAATTGTAACCATAAACAAATTAAAATAAATGACGCGGATGTTTTAACGGCGAGTGAACACACCAAAAGTAAATGCCAATATGAGCAAATATCAACATATATTGACTCTGGAGGTTGATGCAATATTTCTTCCGTTGCGTTGGTCAGAATAATGAACTTATCAACAAAACAATTAGGATATTCTTTCAATTAGATTTTGTTAATACTGCGCTACTTTTTGTCTATGTTGATTGTAATGTTTGATATTAAGATTCATTCATTTTCTGTGAATTAAATTTTATGTGGATGAATTATCTAATCAGTTCTGTACCTCAGAGGCAGATGGATACAAATCCAAACGTCAAATGTTCAACACAAGCCTAAAGAATTTACTTCCTACGAGTGATTTCTAATAATTTGTATATTCAGTATCTTAATACATTGTTTCATTCATTTGATTTTAATTGTATTATTTCACTCTATTTTCTTACTTTTCAAAAAAATATTTCTTTAAACCATTTTTATCTGGTTTTGTTGAGTTTTTTTATTTTATTTTCTTCTTAATAATATCTTTCAAAGCTTAAAAAACAAAATAATATATGTTCATTATTTTATACGTAGGCAGTATTATGCCTGAACTCTTTAATTTGATTATTAACTAAAACTAATGTCTAAGCTATGATTTAATAGTTTATCGGGACAAAATATCTTTTAATACTTTGTTTTTTTTTATAATGTATTAATATTGTAATAATGTGTATATTTTATTGAATAAAGACTATGAAAAAAATACAAGACTTGCATTCCTTCAAAATCAATGGGATACGAAAATCGAAATGTCATTTCATCAAATATTTTGCATCCGTCTGCCTCTGAGGTACAGAGTTTTTACGTCATGTTTTTCTATAGACAGGAAGTTTAAGAACCAAAAAATAATCATATTTACTGTACTTAACGGAAATACGAGTATAACATACGAGAACGTAAAAAAAATATTTTCCATTATGAAGCGGGTATTTTTTTAACTCTGTGATCTAGAGTCAGCTTGGATGCCAAGAACATAACAATGAGTAGGAAACTCTTTTTTGAAAACATTTTAATCACATAAAACATTACAATTAAGAACATCTCAGAACGGGTACGACCTTTATGACAGCCTGGTAAAAGTTTTTTTTTTTACACATTACTTTATCTATGATAATTATTGATTTTTTAAAAGAATTACCAGCTAAGCCTCTGTTTTAGACGCTTGTTAGCAGATGAAAAAGAGAATATGAATGGAAGTTTTGAAGAATATACCACTAACCAATTGAGAAAAATCTTTCTAAGATTTTTTCTTCCAATTGAATAAAATCGAACCCGCGACGCCAATTTCACAGCTGGCCGTTTTACCAACTATGCCAAGGCACCTATGTATACCCTCTTTTGAAAATTGAAAAATAAATAAACAAATGATAAACACAACTTGGAAAGTTATGTCACACGTGGTTTTTACGTGATTTGTGTATTTCTTAAAATATTTATTTCTCGATTGTTTTTATAAACACTAGTTTGTACTATATAACACGAGTTATAGGCCTATATCAGACGGTTCATAAAATCTATACGATACAGTAATATTACCTATTAATGTTAGCGATTTAAGTACCAATTCAGCGCCCTTGCACCACTGGGTATGGGCGTATAGCCACTAACTAAATAAAAATACAATAAAAATCAATCCACCCTTATGTTTCCGTGAAGTGAAATAAGGCATTTAACTTATGTATGCAAAATATCGCTTTTAAATAGTTATAAATGTAAATAGGGTAGTAACTCTGGGGCATACCGACACCGTAAGGCTATTTAATGGATGTTATGAAATTTAAGTTGTAACAGGTTTGCGCAATTTAATATATTCAATTTATCAATCCAACTTAAAAAAGTTAAAATATAATTTTGACAAAACAATTGAGAGAGAGAGTGTCATGAGAGTGAGGTATTTTTTCTTTTTTCTTTTTGGCAATTCATTCTATGAAGGATGATTTCTGGAGAGTGACGTCTAATTCTGAGCATTATTTTCCCACCGATTCCACCTGAACTGTGGAGGTGTGGAGCTGCGGAGCTGCGGATCCTCCCCACTGGGATCGGACTCCTTTTAGTACCACTTCGAGGATTCGGTGCACGGAACCCGAACCCACCGCTTACCCGAGCGAGATATAGCTCTGATTGCAGTATCCACATAATTCGGAGTTAAATCTTTTTCTGAGCGTATTTCTCGGCATATTAATGTAAAGGTAGCAGCACCAATCGGTATACACTTTGCAATTATGTTCTAATAAAGTTCAAGCAATCTTCTACTGCTTAAATCTAATATATATTTCATCCCGAGAACGTCGTTGACAAATCTTCGACCAATTGCGTACCGTGGCTTTCAAAAAAATAACTTGATTTAGATTGTATTGCAAATAGTATCCGGTTGCCCGGGAGACAATATTGGTGTGAAACAAGAATGTCGCTAGGTGTACCATTTTTAATCACCGTGTTGAGTCACACAGACAAGATATTGTAACATAACGTCATTAGTCAATTCGTCATATAACATGGAACTCTTCGGCATAGATCTTCCGGCTTATCGTAAATCTCTTCGCCACTAAAACAGTGTGGGATGAAGATGGATTGATACGGTTTAGCTTGAAGTCTTTTATATTTGTCGCGTTTATGAAAATATTGAATAACGTTATAATTTATTGCCCTTGTTTGTCTTTGCTACATAGTTTTATATTTTCTTGTTCAGTTTCACCATGTAACTGTTGTAATTGGCTTAGGCCTTATTTATAATAAATAAATAAATAACGTCACAAAATTCAAAACTTTAATGGGTAACATAATATTTTCAATTGAAGTTTTAAAAATGTCACTAAATATGAACACTTACCCACTACAGCTCAGTTATTTTGTATAATACCCAAAAATTAATACTAAAACGACATAACCAACTTGCTGACTATCAGCTTAATTCAGGAAAGGGGATACAAAACCTTAGCTTTGTGTCGGTATATCTACCTGTTAGTTTGGCCCAGCTTTACTCGAATATCATAATATTATATATATTCAACTTTCTGTGTATTTTTAAAATTACGAAAAAAGACAATTTTCTGAGATTATCGAATCTTTTGTTGTTTCTAGGCGGAGAATGTACGTATCAACGTATTACAAAATATTATTATTCAGATAGGGCTGTGTAAACTCCATACTCATTGTCTAACTATATTCACGCATGGGCAGATTGGTAAATGCTATACGGATGCCGCTATTGTGACGAGCTTCCACGATAAATAAGTTCAACTGAAATAAATCAACGTACTTACTTTATTCACCCTGAGAACCGTCCCTTCCTGTCCAAGAAGACCACCCTGTAGTCGGGGGCGCTGAGCCCCGTCATCCTGTACCTGGTGTGGGGGCGGCGCCCGGACGGCAGCGCCCGGCGACGCGCGCCCCCGGCCCGCAGCACCCCGCGCCGCCACCCGACGCCCCGCGGAACGCCCTCCCAGCGCCGCCCCGCGATGATCCGCCCTTCCGCCGGATCCGCACTCCACAAGATCATCGTGCAGACCAGCAATAAGAGACAGACAGAGCTCGATGTCTTCATTGCGCCAGCTTTATGATAGTCCCCTTCGATGGAATACTTCGTCAAATGCAATTTTCTCGTATGATTTCGCAAACTATTTCAGCCAAGGACCGATGGCGACTCACGAAGACTGCGGCCATAACACATAATTTATGACGTGAATTATTAAAAAACCGCCAAAAATAAACCTTACATAATATTTCGGTTTACTGAAGACCGATAACCGATAACGAATTGCGGCTATGGAATATTTTTTTGTGACCAAAATAATATGTCTGGCAGAACTTTATACTTTATATTCCTTCTACGTCATATTATTTCACTCTAGTAATATGAGGTGTCCCGGAAGATGGCTCACAGGTGCAAAGTTCGCTATTTTCACCGCCACAATTAAGCTGGATTTACACGAGAACAATACAATAAAGGTAATGTTGTTTCTTCCTAGCTCCGTGAACAGCCTCGTATGAGCAGTAGGCTGGATCATTTTCATTTTTTTGAGATTTTCGAAATGGTCATATTTGGGAAAGATGTTCTTATCATTTTAATATTTTTATTCTAAGTATGACCACAAAGTGGTCAATGTTATTAAAAATATGTATTTAAGGCAATATTTCAAATTACAAAAAACAACATTAAAACTCGTATTTTTAATACATAAATGCTTTAACTTTATTTAAAATATTACAAATATTACAAAATTTAAGAAATAAAGCTATGAAAAGTATACACAAATTTATAAATTAGCCAGTTTTGTATTTTTTTTTGTCTCAAATACAGGCATGATATTCCTTGATTTGAAAATCTAGGAATATCATGATATTCCTTGATTTGAAAATCGTTTTGATCAAACCATAACTTTTTAGGGTCCAAAAACAGCAACCTAGGCTTTGGTTACAATTTTGACGCATCTTTATGTAGCTTGAGTATGACAAAGATATTTATTAATTTCGGGAAGTGTGACTTTTTCTAAAACAGTTTGATCGGCAATAGCTTGCAAAAGAGTATCATCATAAACTAATCTTATTAGTGGTGGTTCATTTATTATACTCAAGTCTATTGAATTGACGTAATTAATTGCAGAAAAATCAAGAACAGGAAGTTTAAAGATACAAATATCTTTTTAATGCATATTTGTTTGAAATATAAAAAATATTAAATTCTCATATATTGACCGATCTACTACAAGGTACGATTTGGCCGTAGTTCACCATCACTATTATTTATTTTATAGCAAGATGCATTGGAATTGTTGAGAGGACAAACTAAATAGTAAAAAGGCGTTTTATCTGCCGTCATTTTGGAAGCAAAACGCACTTTGTCCTACTTTCCTGTACTTTCGCGTTCACATGAATACAATGTGGTGGAGATAATCCATTGTCCTGCTGAGATAGCCTATCTTTCTATTTCTGGGACAATGTCTCGGTACATTGTCTTTTACTCCAATTGTCTGTTCACACAAGAATAATAGGTCCGATGCTGAGACGGGACAATACTGCATTGTTCTCGTGTGAACGCTATTTTAATTCCTATTTTTAGCTAATTCATTTAAGAATGAAAATATCTTTAACATTGAAATATATGATATTTGAGGTCATCGCAATGTAAATATTTATTTATAAATTGGGACCGGACCCTATTCGGATAATTGCATTTTTTTCCGTAAAAAGGGTGTATTTAATTTAATTACTCTATGTAAATTGAAAATAAAAATGAATGATCATAAATAAAAAATAACCGTTTTACTAATTGAATGAAAAGGCAACACTTTTACATGTTAAGCGTAGTTACAACGTAGCACATTAGTACAGTTCGTACGTACCATACTGTAAACGAAAGTCATCGCTTACTTTAGTAAGTGACCGAGATGTTTACATCTCGGTCAAAGTAAGCTGTTTAACTGTCATCATCCGTTATTTTGCGAATCGCAGTACGTTTCTGTCCTCTTTTTTTTCTGAAATTTTGAAAGTGATTAGGATAATCAGCGATTCAGATAGTCGGAGTTCGGAAAATTGAAGTTCTACTGTAATAGGTGTTTAATGGGTATATTTTATTTGTGATCTTTTAGTTTATTATGTCATCGAATTATGTTATCTGGTATTATCTAGATACAAGGAGACATCACTCCACCGAGCCACCACGGCGCTCTTGGATTCATTTCGTTAGGATCTTTTGAACTCTCTTTTGACTCCTTATCAAGATCGGTATTTGGCAATCAAATGCGCATTAATTTAGTATTCATAGCATTGGTAATTAATCAGACCTACATCATATTACCATATTTGTAATTGTATAAAATCATCCTGTAATTGTTTCAAATTTTTTGTGGGATACTAGTGCAGTATCACCACCGGACACAAAATGTTTAACATTTATAAAAAACCTATTCATAAGAGTTACATACAATATATTCAACTTAGGCCCGATATGGGACCCTGAGGTACCCCAGCTGTTACACATTTAATTGTTTATTTATTTGTACGCATATTTTCCTTCTCTCAAATTCCCGAATAATTTTAACATATTTCCTCGAATTCCAATATCATTAATTTGTGTTAATTTGCAATGGTCTATAAAAAGTAAGAGCACACGTTTTTTTTTTTTTAATTATTGATGAAATTATCAATTCAGAATTCAATAAAATTTTGTAATTGTAGTTCAGCATATATTTATTTTGGAATCCATATTGACTCGATTCTATGACTGCAAATTTTGCAAGATAATTTTTTTTATTTTCATTAATTGTATTTTTTTCGAATGCAGGTAAAATTACCAATGAATAAATTAATTCATTAATTAATTACCGATATCGGCATGGCTACCACCTTTATATATTGGTCTGGCTGTACTGCAAATAACACACAATGTTAAATTTTGCCAAATTTGTTTTCTATATAAATATATACATATATTAACATGTTACAACAGAGATGAAGAACATTTAAGATAAGATGATATAAAATTCTAAAAATCTCTAGGGCTTATGACCAGTCAATGGCTGGTTTAAGTGGACACTTTACATACTGTGTAACATTCACCGTTCTGCCCACAGTCCTTGTTTACAAAAAATTGTACAAACTCAAAATATTGTTGATATATTTATATGTATATATATATATATATATATATATATCGTATTATCAGCGCTATGATTTTTCAAAGTTTTGTAATTCCGAAATTACTCCGCGTGTGTCGTCAGAGGTTTTTCTTCGTCAGTTCTCCCTATTGGTTTGTTTACGGTAAGCAAACCGGATATCCTTCACAGCTCTCATATCGTTGGTTGGTTCATATGGACCAGTGACGTCGTTCAGAGTAGTGCGTTTTTATTATTTTTTTCGTACATTTTCATAAAACTTTGCAGTATAATTTAATGCTATAATTTTTACCGCGCGCAAGAAAACATTTTGTGTATCCAATTTCCCGTCGGGCTGAAGTTCCTCATTCTGCTTTATGCAAAATAGTGTTAACCGAGTGGGTTAGTAAATAAAGGTACGAGTATAAAATGTTTTTTTTTATATCTTACATTCTTACATTATACAAGTATAATATACCAGATGAGAAAGTTTTGCTTTCGGCAGTAACATGCTTCGTGAAAAATGGAATCGATTTTATATCAAACTTGAAGGTAGTAACTAATATATGTATATACATAATATAATATATCATCGGGATCGTAAAGTAAAGTTGAAGAACATCACATGCGCCGTTTTTCTACGATCCCGACGATAAGTACGTTGCTAATTTATTTTTTTAAGCTGTGCAACTACCCATGGCCTCTCCCTCCATCATCCAACCCCCACCCCCGTAATACTACTCCCGAACGGAACTATGAATAGGGGGATTTTTTTTAAAACGTTTCGAAGAATTCTTATTTAATTATCTGCGGTAAAAAGATAACGAGGAAATGATTGAATAAGCTGAAGAGACATCAATTGAATACCAGACCAATTATATTTCCCCCCATAAATACAAATTACTCGATATCTCAATTCCCTTGCATGGTATCATAATAATTGGGATTTATATTTAAATGCTTAAGTTTACTCTAAAAAAAATCCTTAAAATTCGGTTCTTGTATTTAGAAACCGCATAACTCATGATAAAAGTCATTTTCGGTACACGCACTCAAATAACAATCCAAATTTATTATTTTCTAAGAAATATTATGTAATGAACATATTCGAGTAAAATGACTTTGAAAACCGACAAGTATTCGGACATTCTTTTGAGAATTCCTGGTATTCGTTAGCTATTTTTGCAATTATTTGTAATTTAATAGATGGTTAGCGTGCAATTCGATTCCTTTTTTATAACTTTTTTTTCTGCGATGAAGAAAAATACCAATAAAATAATTTTATCTGTGATTGACTCATCGAGTGCAAGGAGTTTAATTCGATATTCCTCTTTAAATTATTTACCATATTATTGCTATTAGCTGGTGGAATAAACGTTTTTCCGTAAATAAGGACACATGTTTTTTATTTTTGCCTTTCTTGAGCTATTGATATATTTGTAATAAGGGTTAGTTTTTTTGTTTTATCAACTCATGTGATTAGCTAAGAGGCCTCGTCGTGTTCAAATCAAAATCGTGCAAAAGTCACTACTCTTGTGCCATAATCCACGGAGAAAATACTGGAAAATGTGTTAATAAAGAAAAGTCTGACTAAGTTTTACCCTAGGCATTCTAAAATTATGACACTCAACTCATGCCTAACGCGAATTTAGTCATTCTTTAACCACCAGGTGGGTTTCGACGTGACCTTGACATTTAATTCGAAACCAAAATAAATTAAAATTGACTGTCGTGAAAGTGTGCAAAATCTGTCCGGATAAAAGGAAAAAGACTTTTCATTGATATGACTAAAAATGTTTAATATTCAAATATTGAATTTCATTAGGTACCCAGGTAATTATTTATGGTTGAATTTCAAAACATAAAAATAATTCTTTTTGCAAATGTCAAACTCTGCGCTACTTACCAACAGAGATGCATTTTGTGTAAGAATCCGTTTTTCAAAAATGTATCAAATGACAGTTAAAAGTATTTAAGCATTACTAAAAATCCATTAAAAATAAGGTAGTATGTAGAAATTAGGAAAATTTAAGGATATTAACCAATTAAAATACAAACATTTTTCATATGCAAAAAAACAACATATTCCGAATTTTTCAATATTTGCATTATTGTCAAATGCGACCCTGGAAGTTCGATGAAAAACACATATTCGCTCCTAACTTTTTTTTATGAACATATTGTAGATATTATTATTTACAAACCTAATTCACGTAAATTTGATTATTTAGCAAAAAAACGCATATTGGTCAAGTAGTTATTGAGTCTATAAAGGACAAATATATATACATTCATTTTTATATAAAGATAAGAAGAAGATAACTGGGAAAACACAAGTACCTACAATTCAAATGAGAATATAATTTTATATGAATTATTGCATACTACGCTAACTAGATATTTAAAACATTAGACTTTCTTTTCTTATTATAATTACTTACATTCGTTCAAAATAAAACTAGGCTAAGTTGACATAGACATTTATTGTATGTAACTACAATACTTATTTGCATAATGGTATGAATTTCCGTATGTAGGAAAGAGAGCTCATTTAATTACTTTATATTTACCACTTATGTACCATTTTCACAGTACAAATAAATTGTTTTTTTCAGAAACCCCATAAGTCAACCAAAGTTTTATTTACAGGAAATCAAAGGCTATGTAATGACTTTTATTTATATAAAAGTGCATTATATAGATTTGTATAGGCTTTACGGTTTTAACATAAATTTAGACAGTCGAGTATATTGTACATGAAAATAAATAATTTTAAAACGGCTTGGCTTATAGGATCCCTGAAAAAAACATATTAAATTTAAAATACGATGTATTGAAATAAACTTGACTTAAAAAAATCATAGACAAAACTCCCATTAGGGCCCAAGACACAAATTAGCCCGCCACCGATGTTTAAATAAATTATGTGAATTTTCCCGAGTTTTTACCTAAGTTCCTGAATTTATTTCTCATGGGACAATAAATATTTCAATTTGGGATTTCAATAACCGAATACCGTAAATATTTACGTAATTATTATATGTGTATAATTAACAGTTAAATCATCAGTAATATCGCCTAAATTAATGACATAGGCAGTTTCTCTAAAAATCGTAACCTTTCATTATCAATTTTTCCTTTAATAGTAATTATAATAATAAAAATAAGTGAATAGTTTTATTTCATTTTTATTTCTCATTATTTCTTAAATAAAAGTGGAATAAAACTAAATACGTATTATTTTTATTATTGTATAATAATTAAAATACAGTATTTTTATTATTGTATAATAATTAAAATACAGTATTTTTATTATTGTATAATAATTAAAATACAGTATTTTTATTATTGTATAATAATTAAAATATAGTCTTTTTATTATTGTATAATAATTCAAATACAGTATTCTTATTATTGTATAATTATTCAAATACAATATTTTTATTATTGTATAATAATTAAAATGCAGTTTCGCCATTCATGGAAAATGACAGTAGAAATACTTAAACTTCTATTATATTAATAGCCTAAAAATTATTGATTTTGTCTGTCGTGTGCGGGTCCGTTTCACATGTATCGCTCCAATTCACTCGGTCCGGTAAAATTAGGGTGGGTTGATACTTATTTATTATTTTCTTTTTTGGTTTTATTTATTTAGTTTCTACTAGCGGGTGACAATTTTGCTAATAAAAATCAAATGGAGATTATTCGGCCTCATGGTGTACTGTTTTATGTATTTACATGCCTGTTAATAAATGAAATGATTTAAAAATATTTTATTAATGAATCCACCCTGTGTTATTTCATGGCGCTGCGCTGTGCCATGTTGAACAATCGACTAAATTGGCTAATAGGAATTTAACCTCTATCGGATATTTAACTTAACCTTTTTTAATTTAACCTCGTCTATCCTTTTTTCAGTAATTCAGACTTATTTTCGTCTGATAGAATTTGTCGTCTAAAGCTTAGACGCAATTGTCTGATGATTAAATCATTCGGTATAGTATCGTATCTTTTAATCTTACGGGAACAATGTGTATGAGGGAGAATAAGTTGAAATTTCTCGCAAAAACTTCAATGAAATTTATTCAAGATTAAAATGACATTTTTTTTATTATTTTGCTCTAATTTGTAATTAAACACCGCACCGTTTAAATGTCACATTGTAAAACTTCAATCTCTCAATTCAATGACATAAAATAATGTTAATTGATTTATTAAATTACGCAATATACAAAACGTCATGTGTGCCAATTTTAAGGTTATAACATAGGCAAAGGATATATGTACGAATATAAAGTCATCAAATCTGCGTTCGCGAATATGTAGCTATACAAATATTTTAAGGGGTTCTTTATTCATGAATTCTCTAAAATGTAATATATTGTCGGTGCACGTCAAATATGGGCCATGTGACTCGGAGCACATTCCGAGAAAATCATCAAAATGCGAGTTTTGGCATAAAGTAATTAATATTTTAAATAAATTTATTACTTTATAACAAACACTGTATTTTTCCAACTTTGCCCATACACAGAAGTGTTTTTTTCGGTTTAGTTTTTTTTTTAATCGTTTTGTGCAACGACGATATACATTTTAAGTTTTTTTCAGCTTTTTTTTTTATTTACCCAAATATTTGAATTTAATGGGCCATTTTCAAAGTGTTGTAAATAAATCATTATTAGGTAATGGATAATAATATATTTTTTTGTTTATTTACATTTCAGAAAAAATGAAATATCCTCAAGAATATGTAGGATTTAGTAGTTGGGTGTTTGGTTGGAGTTCATACCCCAGTTAGAGATTGACAGAGAAGACACGAGGTTGCAGTTTAATGCGTATTTATTACATGGCGAATATATCGGACGAGTGTTACGTCGATGATGGGTTGAGAAGTAACTCGAACTACAAGCTGGAACTGTGTGAGGTCGTCGAGCTGGTCTGACGTGGACTGAACTGACTGACTGACTTTGTCGGACAGGCTCAACGAGCTGACTGACTGACTGATGTTGGCTGCGTCCTGTGGTCTCTTTATAGACGATGTTCCTTTGTAGTTCATTTCTTCATGGTAGGGACGGTGTGACTGTACTGTAGAACGATGCCCTCCGATTTCATGTGAAATACTCAGAGTTGCATTTTACAAATGTATAGGATTCGATTGAAAATGATGACATTGCATCGTCGGTCATTAGTCTCTTTTGGGTGAACTAATTTAACACGTGTGTGTCATCGACAATGGACTATGGACCCTACAGCACCCCCCTTCCAGTTAGGTGATCTCACAATACATGAAATTTTTCTCTTGATAACCTGTTAAAAGTTGATTCCTTTTTTGTAGGACACTTGTATCTTGGTGCGGAGTACTGCTGATGTAAGTTATTCAGGTAATGTGATGACAGAGCGGTTCTTGAATTTGTTGTCGATTTTGAGTCGTTCCATGAGTGCTGACGACGCTGAAAATCAAGGTGTTGTACTCTGGTGTGAATAAACTATGCAGCGTTGCAGTGTTTGAAATAATTATCCATCGCAAAAATAAAACTAGGCAAAATGGAAATTATTAATAATAATTTTTGGGCAAACGTTAGTGAATTGTTATTACTAAAATTTGAATGCAGAAGTCATCCGTAGATTATTATTTGTTTATTTATTTGACATTTTATATACATATACAATAAATATACATATAAGGGCGGGCATATTGCCTTAAGGCAATTTCTTCCTACCTACCCAAACCGTTCAGTTTGAGAAAATTATAAATACATGGACATATTGAATCTTACAATTTTATACAAAAATTAAAAGCAAAGATTAACAAAAATAAAAATAAATATTTTTAAAAAATAACACCATACTATGAAGAGAGGAGAGGGGATGGGAAGGAAAGAAGAAGGATAAAGGAACAATTTAAATATTTAGACAGTGACATTTCAATCTTGACTTAAATGTAAATAAAGAAGGGGCGTCTCTAACATTAGTGGGTAGATTATTCCACAATCGAGCGGCTACTACTGTGAAAGAGGAGGCAAAAAAATTAGAGCGATGACAGGGTATTAAAAGGGTTCTCTCGTTACTCGAACGAAGAGATAGTCCGTGTTGTGAAAGAGGTTGGATTTTTTTATATTTTTATATTGGAGTGGCTTTATTATTTACCTTGCTTATAATATACAAGGTTTATATTTCAAAAAGTGGATTTTTCTGCTATTAAATATCTTAAAATTTATCTAAACTATTGGGATCAGGAGGGATATATTAATGTGGGCTAATCAGGAACTTCTCAGCATTTGCTCACGTGGAGAGGAAACCACTTAAAACTCTTCAGGAGAAGCCGGCTTGTTGGCAGTAGTCAACAGGCCTTCCGTTCCACTAGTCTGTCGATCTCTGAGAGCTTGAAGCGATGCAGGTAGCTCATGAAGCCACCATGACCCGTAAGCATCTGGGTGAGCTCGTAGCCAGCATTTTGCATTTTTCTGAAATCATAGGCATGAAAAATTGTAGGGAAAAACATTTTAGTTACACTTCCGGTTGTCTCACTCAAATAGCGATCGTTCCAGAGTTGAAGGGTCCTGCTTCTTATTTTTCTTTTGGCAAAACTGAGCGGAAGATCGGCAAAATCGGGGGCTGTTTTCTTAAGCGTAGCCTCCCGAGCCTTTTCGTCAGCTTTTTCGTTGCCAAGGATTCCGCAGTGTCCTCGTATCCAGCCGATATACACGTCCTGGTGTCTGCAACGTAGATTCTGGATATCTGTTCTTATGTCCATTACAATAGTGGAAAGAGGTTGGATGAGCTCTCTCAGATAAACAGGCGAAGTGGGATTATTTAAAATATTGTGAAGAAGTGATAGAATGTGAATGTTTCTTCTATGCCTGATACTGAGCCAGTGTAGTTGCGTGCGATACTCGGTTATGTGGTAAAATTTGTGAAGATTAAAGATATAACGAATACAAATATTCTGCAATCGTTCTAACTTATCAAGCAATTCAGAGTTAGCATCTGGATAACATACATCCGCGTAGTCAAGGAGTGGAAGAAGTAAGCTCTGGACTAATGTTTGCTTAACATTAATTGGCAAGAAATTCTGTAATCTTTTAAGTGAGTGCAAACTGCTATAAAGTTTACGATTAACTTCGTTAACCTGATCGTGCCACTCTAAATGCTCATGAATGATAATACCTAAGTTTTTGACTGAAGTCATGAATGGAATTTCTGTACCATCTATTTTCAAAAGAGGAAGTGTGGAAAAATTCACCTTTGAATACATTTGTTTACTACCAACAAGTACAATTTGGGTTTTTGTTGGATTTATGAGAAGTCCATGTTTTTTTGTCCATGAAGAGATATGGTCGAGTGCAAGTGCCATTACTCTATGTGTTTCAACAATGTCATAGATTGATATCCAGCTATTGATTGTCAAGTGGTCATTGCCGAAAAATATCTCACTGTGACAGGTATCTACAGGGTGAGATGATGCATTTTTCGTGGCAATGAGTAGTCCTTGTTGGAGAACGAAGAGTTTCAGGGCTAACAAAATGTGTGAATGCGTTATGAAGATTCTTCCCATGACTTGCGAAGGTTGGATATGATGCTTGCAGGATGCTTTATGAAGTTATCGTGTTGATAACATGGTTGTTGGTATGTTAATGCTTGTGCAGGTCAACGTAGGTTGTTGAAAACAATGCCGTCGCGGCGAGACATTGATAAAACATTGCTATGCAGAATCGGCGTAGATGGTCGAGTTCAACGTAGCTTTGCTTGGATGCGTGATCGGCGTAGATAAGCGAGTTCGGCGTAGCTGTGCGAGAAAGGCGTAGATGAGCGAGTTCGGCGTAGCTGTAAGAGAACGGCGTAATAGGCGAGATTGGCATAGAAGAGCGAATTCAGCGTTGCTGTGCGAGAACGGCGTAGATGAGCGAGTTTGGCGTAGCTGTGCGAGAACGGCGTAATAGGCGAGATCGGCATAGAAGAGCGAATTCGGCAATGCTGTGCGGGAACGGCGTAGATGAGCGAGTTCGGCGTAGCTGTGCGAGAATGGCGTAGATGCGTGATTGGTGTAGATGAGTCAGCGAAGAGGAGCGAGTTCAGTGTAGTTGAGCGTGTTCGTTGCGGTTGAGCGGAATCAGTAAAACTAGGCGAGATTTGAGAAGATGAGCGTGATCGGCGTAATTGTGTGAGATTCGCGTTTTGCATGTTGTCTTCTGTCATCTAACTGGATACTCCGAAGATGCGGCGTAGAGTGCAATGTTTCCAAACGCGTCGTTTGAAGAAGGTTTCTGCACCGTTGAGTTAAGCGTCCCGCTGGATACCATCCTGGTTTCACGGCGGGCACGTCGGGGTCACCACTGTAGGATTTAGTAGTAAGCGTGGTGATCCCGTCCCAGTTTGAGGTTGACAGAAGAGACGTTGTTGTAGTTTTGATGCATGTATTTATTGCACGTTGAATGAATAACACTTTGTTGAGGAGCGCGTGAGTAATGGAGATGAGGAGTTAAAGTGGCTGCACTTGTTTATTTATTGCATGGTGAATAAATAATGAATTATGTCGGACGAGTGTTACGTCGATAAGGAGTTGAAGAAACTGCACTTGAACTACATGCTGGAACTGTGTGATGTCGTCGAGCTGGTCTGACGTGAACTGAACTGACTTTGTTGGGCAGGCTGAACGAGCTGACTGACTAACTTTGGCTGCGTCCTGTGGTCTCTTTATAGACGATGTTCCTTTGTAGTTCATTTCTTCATGGTAGGGATGGTGTGAATGTACTGTAGAACGATGCCCTCCGATTTCATGTGAAATACTCATAGTTGCATTTTACAAATGTATAGGATTCGATTGAAAATGATGACATTGCATCGTCGGTCATTAGTCTCTTTTAGGTGAACTAATTTAACACGTGTGTGTCATCGACTATGGACTATGGACCCTACAAATATAAACAATAATATGTATTCTATTATTTTTATGGATAACTTATAGAGCGCCATTTTTGTAATATAATTTTACATCTACATTCTCAATTGGTTATTTATTCGTATAATAACATTGATATGATTTTTATTTATATTGCAAAGTAAAGGAGGATCCTAAATAATTTTACTACCTAACTTATTAGATTTTTTTATACAAAGCTCATATTAAGAAATTACTTTACCCGGTATAAAAAAAAGTTACTCATAAAAATATTTACTAAATAGAATAACTGTAAATACCTATTAAACTTATTCCATCATTATTTTTTAACCATGCATCATTTTAGCGTACATTTATGAACAAGCAGCGTGCGTGTGTGCAGTTACAAATACTAACACGTTATTCGTACAAGGGTTGCTACTTAAGTTTTAAGATAGTCTGTGTTGCAAAAATAATAATGTAGAACACTTATTTGTTATGGTGTCATAAAAAAATCACAAATTTAATATCGGTTGTACATACATTCCACCATCATCCGATGTGCAAATGTACATTGACCATAGTGAGGATGTTGAGCTTCTGAGAGCAAGATATCCGGCTAGCAAAATGATATTATTGGGTAACTATAATCTGCCAAACGTGAAATGGGATCTTAACAACGACCATTCTAACTCGAGTGATATCAGTGATCAAGGTGGTTAAAAAATAATTGAAATGTATTTTTTTTTAATTTGCGTCAGTTGCAATTATGTATATAATAAAAACAATCGACTTTTGGATTTAATATTTTCGAATTCTGGAAATATAAATGTCTCATTAGCAAATAGTTCGCTTTTGCCAATTGACGAATATCATCCACCATTATATATTGAATTATCTCAAGTGACTGAAGAAAGTTTTAAAATAACAGAAAATAATTTGAATTTGGTCAAAGCTGATTATATTAAAATTAATGAATTTCTTTTGAGAGTTGATTGGACTTTCTTGAATACATGTAGTGATCTTAATATATTGTTAGAAACCTTTTACTATCATTTACATGAAGTAATAGATTTGTACGTTCCTATTACTAGGCGTTTTATAACTGAATATCCCTCATGGTTTAGTAAGGAACTAATTTGTTTAATTAGTAGAAAAAAAATGGCCTATAAAGTTTATTAATTAACCCGTAATGTGACTGATTGTGATATATTTAATAGTATTAGGAAACAAGCTAAAACACTTGCTAGGCAATGTTATAAAAACTGTTTAAATAAACTGGAGGAATCCGCTGTTCGTAAACCACAAAATATTTTTACAATTTTTCAAATATACTTAATAGCACTGAGTCGGGAATACCGACAACTATGTATCTTGATAGCAAAATGGCTGAAAGTCCTCAAGAAGTTGCTAATTTATTTGCAAAAAGCTTTTCTAAGGTTTGTGTTAATAATACAGTTCCAACTTCAAATATACCATATTTTAACGATAACAACAGCATAATTAATTTTAATACATGTGAATTTTCTAACACTGATGTTGCGGAAAAAATAAAATCTTTAGACATAAATAAGTCACCTGGTCCTGATAAAATTCCACCAATTTTTTTATCAAAATGTGTTGATATTTTAACTATTCCCCTTAGAACTTTATTTAATTTATCAATTAAAAATTGCATTTTTCCTGATCAATGGAAAATTAGCTATTTTACGCCTAGAAAAGGTGGTCGAACTGACGTGCTGAATTATAGACCTATATGTATACAGTCAACTATTCCTAAATTGTTTGATTCTTTATTTTTATCCCAATTTGTTGCTGAAGTAAAAAAGGTGATATCTCCTGATCAACATGGATTTATTCAGGGAAGATCAAATTTAACGAATCTAACAATTTACGAACAGAAAATTGTAGGAGCTTTCAATAAAAGACTACAGGTTGATACTGTTTATACTGACTTTAGCAAGGCTTTTGACAAAGTATCTCATCGTGTATTAATATGTTAATGGAGGAACTTAGGATTGGGCGATGATATCCTTAAATAGTTGAATAGTTATCTTACGTCTCGAAAACTTCTGGTTAAAATATTTCATTATAATTCTGATCAATTTGTTTGTTTTTTACTTGCTGTGTTTCTTTGTTGTTCTCAATATGTGTTATTGTTTTAATGTTAATATTATTTGTGTCCCGAATTGAGTTGTTGTAACTCCTGGGAATGTAATTTAACGTATTATACTTGTAAAATACTTTGTGTTATATGATTTATAGATAAATATTCTCCTTGAAGATCAATAAACTTTTGCATGCTTTCAAACCAATTTTCGAAGCACTTTTTTCAGTCCGATTGAGGTACCTCCAAAACATGTTATTTGAACGTATTAACCGCTTCTTCAGGCGTCGAAAAACGTTGACCTCGCAGTTTATTTTTTACATGCGGGAGTAAGAAAAAAATATTGGGTGCCAAATAATCAGGACTGCAGGGTGGATGACCCCTCAATTCGATGTTTTGAATGCTAAAAAATTCACTTGTTTTAGCTGATGTGTGACAGCTTACATTGTCGTGGTGGAGAATGATTTGTCTTCTGCAATTGGTTTCCCTTTTTTCCGAACACTTCTGGCAACCAAATGGTGGTGTATCATTCAAAATACCGTTCTACGTTGTTCTAATGAAACGGTGGCGACATGTCCAGTTATTCCGAAAAAACAGGCGACCATTTGCTTCGAAGTGCTTCGTGCGCGTTGTTGGATTTGTCTCGTTTTGAAAGACCCATACAGTCGATTGTTGTTTAGTTTCGAGTTTATATTCATAGATCTACGATTCGCCACCTATCGCAATTTTATATACGTCTTTTGAAGCACCGCGATTGAATTTTTTAACATTTGTTTGCAATAATCGACACGAGCCTTTTTTTTAGCGATTGTCAAATTATGCGGTATCCAACGCGAACAAATCTTTTTGACGACCAGATGTTCATGCAATATTGAATCTATGCAAGTGGAGCTAATGCTCAAGTATGCTTTAATCTCACGGTATATCATATGACGATCTTGCAATATCAGTTCACGCGAAGCGTCGATTTTTTCTGGCACTAAAGCCGATTTTTGACGACCTTCATGAAATTCGTTCGGTAACGAAGTGCGACCACGATTGAATTCAGAAAACCAGCAAAACACGGTGGTTCGACATGGAGCTTTATAGGAAAGGAATAGAAAATCATCGCAAAAAAATGTTCACGACTTAGTTCCATTTTTTTAATAAAATTATTTTTTAAGTATCTGTAAACAACACAAATATCACTCGTATGACTAAACGTTCTGAGTACGTTTACCATTAAAAATGGCAACTTTACAATGAAAATGTCAGATTTTACATATTCACACTAGTGTTGCTATATCTTTAAACTTAAGTAGCAACTCTCGTATTAGTACCAAAACAAAACAAACTCTACAAATATCAAGCGACTTACGAAATATAAGTCTATCAAAATCGATAATTATATTTATTCATTGATGGGTGTCTCCGATAAACTCTCCGATACAAACACGTTTAGGTAAAAAAACAATTTGGCCAAATTCATGACTTACGAAGGGGTTTCTGAAAAAAGACATTCAGATACAGTATGCAGTTTTTAATATGATAATATTCGCCTCGATCGTGCAAGGCAAATACTGTTAAAAAATATCAGTTCCTACATCGGAATCAAACATCCTCGGAGTAAGCAGCATCCGTCTTGTTATTTTTCAACAATCCTGCATTAAGTTGTTTGGTTCGACATTCATTGTTATGATCTTGTCGAATCATTCTCTCGGTACAGTTGAGTGCGTCGGGGGGGGGTTGTCCTTTCTAGTGAAGGGTAGAGCCCTCTCCCCCTCTCCCCACTCTCGGTACCCGCGCACCTTCCGCGGATCTGAGTTTCCTCGCGGGTTCCTTGGACTGGAATGGAGAATAACTCCGCGGCTAATCCCCCCCCCCCTTATGCAAGTACAGAGTACAGACATCTACAAGTACCAATGCTCGCAGAGTACAATCGTCCTTTAGAAATTCCTTTCGGTGCATATAATGATATCCGACAACGTCCGGCTGGCGGGTGGTTCAAATTTAAACAGACTTTATAAAATATTGGATCAATTACTGAACTCCTTGGCGGAATCGTTCTTTCTTACGAATAGTAAGTACTTATGTATCTCACAAAGTGTGCTGAAGTCTCGAAGAACTTGGAGAGTCATTCGAGTGCGTTTTAGTAAAAGGATATATGTTTGTTTTTTCCTCCATATTTAAGCTACGCTTATTTATAGGCCTCATGATGTAATGGTCAGCGCGTTTGCCTACCGTGAAAGAGGTCTCGGGTTCGATTCCCGACATGTTTGATATGAAATATTTATTTAAAAGAGTGTATTCACACTAGAATATTTTATAGTCCCTGGAATGGTACCTGAAGCGTAAGACGGATCATCTTACCTTTATGTGAAAAAAAATGACAAGATACGCTGCGATTGGTGTTTCACTGCAGTTTCCTATGCACCATTGGGCGCACGGGTGTCGTAGTGACATGACATTACTCAGGGTAATTAGAAAGATACTAATTACAGTACCTACGCGGTCACGTCGATTAGAATATAGGCCTAGTTGGCTTATCCGATAATCCACTTAAGAAGTATATCAATAATTGTAAGCTGCGCTCACCGCGCACCGCCTTCCCCCATCATTCGGAAGAATAAATAAATGGAGCCGAATTTATTACCTCCCTACCTCCTTGCCCCCTGCCTCCCTGCCTCCCTGCCTCCCTCTGAGGACAATAACTTTTGACCGGGGCTGCGATTACAAACGTTATCTTTATCGGTACATATCGAGACGGTATAAAGTAACATCGATATTTATGTACGAAAATATGTATATTTGTGTAAACATTTGAAGTATCTTCGTTGGTAAATTGTAATTGAACAGGTTTTGAAAAAAAAAAAACATTTGTTTTTCGTAGAAAAAACTTCATTTTACTTTGAAGATAAAATTGAAGGTAATTTTTCACTTCCTATTAGAATACGAGCTGGTATTCTAAATGCAGTTGCGCGCGAAGAGATCGCTTCGTTAGCGCACATTTAGTACGTAAATACGCGTTAAAATGTGTTTTCTACGCGCGCTTTTGCGTTCAGAATACCACCCCAGTTATAGCACGAAACATTTTTTTTATATTAAATTTAATTTTAAAGTGTCGGAAGAAAACTTTTTTTTAATTCTTGTGTACTTGCAATACTTTTTTGTTACATAAACTTAGGTATAATGCGACGTTCCCAAAAAAAAGTAAATATTGAAATTTATTAAGGGAGAGAGGATGAAGAATACAGTGTGCCTGTAAATTAGAACCCTGGACGAGTGTTTTCGACTCGATGGCTAGTCTCAGGTAAAAATACTAAAAAAGGAAATCGAGTGTAGATTACTTCGCTTATGGTGAATGGGTGGTGCGTTCGCCTATTACGCTTGAGATTCTGGGTTTAATTCCAGGCAGTGGTTCTACACTGTAATATTTCATTGCTCCAGGACTAACACCAGAAGTGTAAGATTAATTCCAGTGATTAACCTCATCTTCCAGATAGCAAAAGTGATAGCACGCCACAATCAGAGTGCCAATTGCACGAAAACGATGCATCACTTATTACACCTCAGGTTTTAACCCGTCCATAGCAAAGTAGGGAACGAAATGCCAAACACTCGTCTAGTGGAACGGAAAGCCTGTTGACTACTACTGTCAATAGGCCGGCTTCTCCTGAAGAATTTCGAGTGGTTTCCTCTCCACATGAGCAAATGCTGAGAAGTTCCCGATTGGTCCACTTAAGCATATCCTTCGTGTTCTTAACAGTTTAAGAAAAAAATAAAGTAATATAATTGAAGAAAAATCCATTTGTTGAAATATAAAACTTGTATATCATAAGCAAGGTCAATATTAACGTAACTCGTAACGTAACGTAAAAGAAAAAAAAAAAAACCGTCCATAGCAGGTCTCAAGGTCTAATATAAGCGCTTCTTAATTCAAGTGCCATTCTCGAGCAGTGTACACCTTACGCATGTAGATTGCACGCATGTAGATTGTAGGTACGCACAATTAACATTAGGTATAAAACGAAAATACCTTTCGTCTATTTATTGTTTGTCGAAGGTTTAATAGCTCGACGTGCTTTGTGTTTAATTTCCTATCACCGGAGGAAATCCAGTATGATGGTATACCTGCAGACGAAATGTGTACCTAATTTAGACCGTGTAAAGATATAAGTACCAGTCCAGTCGAGTCAAGTCCGATACAAGATACAACCGACGAGCATCCTCCGTCCTCCGTAAATAACGTTTATATCCGATCCGGCTAACTTGACGACTATTAGGACATTAAAAGTCTTCAAGGTGGAACGTCTCAGCGATGATTTCACTCGATACTTGATACCTGCTCTTTCTTATTTTGTACCGACGCGACGCTGACGTCACATGTGTATGTGTATTGGAAGTACCCAATACTTACTTGATGTTTACCTACTCGTAGTTAATTATCTTTCTTCTCATTAAATAAAGGGTCTTTGCTTTAATATTATCCTTCCAAAGAAGTTCTCTATTTCTGCTGAAATAAAAAACAACAATTTGGTAAATGTGTCCGAGCAAATACAATTGCTTTTTTTTTGTTTTTTTTCCCACACTATTAATCCTTTTTTTTTACCCTGAATGAGTTAAGTAAAATGTAATATCTTTTGAAATATGGGTACATGCCTTATAAATAATTGGACGAAAAAATATGAGATCACTGATGGTATTTAAAAAGAAATACGACGATTGATGTAATGACCTCCTTTATGTCTGTTCAATAACGGAGTTACGAGTATTCTAGTTAAAAATAGATATTGTAGTTCATTTTTTTCTGTGAATCTATAAGTTTATTATATTATTATTACTAGGAGGCAAGAGTCGGCTGTCGCCGACTGTTACATGCAAGGAACGTATTCAAAATAAAATACTTTTATTAGTTATTAGGAAAATAAAACTTTGTTACTAGTGTTACACAATTTTTTATTTTACAAGAACACTACTACAGTTTCGGGAGAGCACTCCTTCCTTCGACGGGTGATATAAAACTAATATAGTCGACACATAATATTGTTCACAATGTCATATGATTTAAACAAAAAATAAACAAATTAATCAGTGAAACTTAAGGCAGAGGGGTTATTTTCCACTTATCTAAGGTGTTAGCAAATATATGGATAGTTATCTAAAGTTCGTATATAAAAACATGATCAATGAGGGAAAGGACGTTAAGAACATTTTTTTTTTTAATTTAGCACATTAGTGGAAGTTACAATAATTAAGCCTAAGATTTAATTTGTGGGAAGACATCCCTCGGCTAAGGGGTGTTAACGCGGGTCTAAGTGGGTAAGTCCCCACTTACCCACTTAGACCCTTAGGGAGGTCGCAAAGGAAACATAGTCAATTCTCGTAAAATAATAAAAATTGTGTAACACTAATAACAAAGTTTTATTTTCATTATAATTTTAAATGAAGTGTTACAAAGTGAATGCCGATTCAATTAATAACACTTTGATTGGATTTAATTCTACTTTTGAAATGAAATAAGTATTTCAATCTAATTATTACAAGCGGACCCGACAAACGTTGTCCTGCCCGAACGTTAGCTTGCCTGCTATAAGCTGGTTGAACAAACATGTGAAAATACGTAAATGCGTGTTGATGAAGAAAAGTAACACAACGTTTTACCCTGAGCCTTCTGAAATTATGACACTCAACTCATGCCCAACGCGAATTTCGTCATTCTTCAATCGCCAGCCGTGTTTTGATGTGAGCTTGACATTTAATTCGAAACCAAAATACATTACAAAAATGACAAAATACATCGTTTTAACTTTACATATTTCATTGCATTACATTTTTTTTTGTACGAAATATTCCCAATCAGCAAAAGTGCTGGTCTGAGGGTATATAATTTATTATGACACAATAGTTTTAATAAAAAGTCGATAATTTAACATTACATATCACTAAAACGGGCTGTAAGAATTTATTTGTTCTGGTGTTTTTTAAGTACGTTTGTGTTTTGTATATTTTTTAGGTCGTTAGAAAGTGAATTGTAGAACTTTATTGATGTATATTCAAAACTGTTTTTTTTTCTGTTAGTTCTAGGTTGTTCGTAAGTTAAATTATTTGATGATTTGTATTTTTTGTTTGTATATTGCAGTTAAAATTTAATTTAATATTTGTCTTAAAATGAAAAGAAAAATGCTTGATTGTGTCGTGAAAGCTTGCAAAAACCATTCGAACTAAATAAACAGGTACCTAGATACTTGTTTATGATTGAATTCCAAAACTAAAAATTATTAATATTCCCGAACATTAGCATGCTTTCTGGTTTAGCAATCGTTTTTCGTTTATTTTATTGGTTAAGAGGCCACGCCATACTCAAATTAAAATTTTGAAAAAATTACTACTCTAGTGCCATGGAGACATCCAGGGAGAAAATGCGGGAACACGTGTTGATAAATAAAAGTCACACCACTTTTCCCCTGAGCGTTCTAAAATTATGACACTCAATTCATAAACGACACGTATTTGGTGATTCTTAAACCATCAGCCAGATTTTGACGTGACTTTGACATTTAATTCGAAACCATAATAAATAAAAAGAAAAAAGCCTGATTGTGTTGTAAAAGCGTGCAAAACCTGTTTGTTTGAATAAAAAAATATTGTAATATTGTGTGTGCATAAATGGCAAAGTTACCAATGATGGACCCTCGCTACACTCACGATTCTAGCCAGTTTTTATTTCATGTTATAATATGCATATTTTATCAAAACTTTCTTTCTTGAGATAATTATGTAAGGAATTTGTGGGGAATCGGAATCAGTCTTTGTTTTCTACCCATTTGGGTAATTTGATCTTGATTTATGGGGAATTTGGAAAATTAGCATTGGCAACGCTGAATAGGAGTTTACTGTTTGCGTTTGCTGTCAGCCACAGAATCTGTGGCTGTTGGGTTTTGACAGTTTTCGACTTAGCATGCGTTTATCTTTATCTAGCTCTAACTTAACTCTAGCTCTCTCCTCGATAAGTATCCGATTTTTTTGTATTTCAAGTATTAAAATGTCTGTGGAAAAATCTAAACAAATCGCCGCGCATAAAGCAGTAAATGAATATGTTAAGAATAATTTCGTAGTAGGCATCGGAAGTGGTTCGACAGTTGTTTACGCCGTTGAAAAATTGGGAGAGCGGGAAAAAAGTGAAAAATTAAATCTTATCTGCATTCCATCCTCATTTCAAGCTCGGCAGCTAATACTCAAACATAACCTGACTCTCGGAGATCTCGAAACTCACCCCAATATAGATGTCGCCATAGACGGAGCTGATGAAGTAGATTCTAACCTCACTCTTATCAAAGGCGGGGGGGGCTGTTTACTACAGGAAAAAATTGTAGTTTCTTGTGCCAAAACCTTTATTGTTATAGCCGATTACACTAAAAATTCAAAAAAATTGGGAGACCAATATAAAAAAGGCATTCCCATTGAAGTAGTTCCTATGGCTTACGTGCCTATTCGGGAAAGAATAATCAAAGAATTTGGTGGTGAAATTGTTCTTAGGGCAGCTATTGCAAAAGCTGGACCTTGTGTTACAGACAATGGAAATTTTATATTGGATTGGAAGTTTGCGAATCAAGATTTGGAATGGAAAGTCGTCAATCATACAATCAAAATGATTCCCGGAGTTGTTGAGACTGGGTTATTTGTTTCTATGGCAACCAAGGCGTACTTCGGTTTAGCTGATGGATCTGTAATTGAAAGAGAATGAAACTAATTAAGCGTAACTCATAATTTTCTGTTCATTTGTATTTCTTTTCTATTTTGTTTACAAAATAAATAATTTTTTCTTCTACATTTCTTATTTCGTAATACTCTCAGTTGAATCCTAATTACAATTTCACTTCTACTTTCAATTCACTACTTGGTTACTGTTTTTTTTGTCATGAAAACATTTTTAAGAGGGTTGAAATAAATTTAAATATGAATAACTCCCAAATTGGAAAATTGTTTTCAAGCGTTGCCTAGTAGGTGATTTTGTTCAGCCGGATGAATCTCACCCACGTGATAAAAGGTTTCAGCTCTTTTACTTCACAAAAGTCAACAGATGGAAGAGTTAAGGAAATGTGGATGTTTAAACATGGGCAGAATGGTGAATGTTACACAGTGTGTAAAGTGGCCACTTAAACAACAACAACAGGCCATGCCTTTGTGGGATTTTTTTCGTTCACTATTAATATGTATTTCATTTTTTTTATTTTTTTTATTGAAGAAGGTAAAAACATGTACAGAAAATATAAAAAGAAAAATAATGAAACCCACTAAACCGCGAAACCGGCTTGTCAGCAGGTTTCTTATTTTTCCTTTACAAAGAGAAACGATAGAGAAATTATATAATTTAAAAAAGTAATATAAACATTATTAAGAACTAAAAGCATACATAATTTTCACACAAAATTTATTTATAAAAATTAAAATAGATGACATTAAATGATAATCAATATAAAGCTCTGTTACACAACCCCTCTCAAAAATGTTTTCCCTCTCTGTTGAAATAAATTTAAACAGTAATATTTATTTTGTGCTGTTCAAGAATAATTTCCCAATTCTAATTTTGCGCACTTTTTATGTTGTGTTGGTGGAAGGCAAACTCATGTTTATAAGAAATCAGTTGCAAAGGAATAACCGAGTGTTAATTCCCTAGGATCTGTAGGTTTTAGTTCAAATAAAAGACTTTTATTACAAAATAAATTCCATTTATATTTGGTGCATGTAACTATATCCTTAAAAAATAATACACTTATAATACTTAAAAGCAAACATACGAAGATGTATTGACTAGAAGAATGTGTAAGTAGAAATCTCAACAAATATTTTTTAGTAAGGAAAAATAGAATAGTCCTCCACATGGTGAAGAGAACTGAGCCATAATATCAGTTTTGAGATAAATTATGTAAGTTGATTAGTATAAAAAATACATTTTTCTATAGTAGTACCGACATTTATTGAGTTAGGGTAATGAAACCTTTAATTATAATAAATTACTGAATATACTCCAAATTAGAATTCATTGCTACGAAAAAAAAATAATACAAAAGTGATATATTTACTTCGGTCTTTTTACCACAAAGATAAAGATAGGGTTTATGAATTATTAAAACCATCTTTTTTATCTTTGTTGAGAAATTATATATTTATATCATAGATAATATTCCAGAAGAGTTAAACGCAGTTATTATGATTACAAAGTTTTAGATATCCTCTTATTAAAAATAATATTGACTAGAATATTGTTTTCTGATATGAAAATATTGATTAATATGTGGTTACAAATACTAACTCGGCAGGATATAAAGCTGAATGTGAATTATGATAGAATCGATGTACATTGCAATGGAGAGCAGTTTTGAAAAGGTAATATGGTCTAGGCATTAACAGGGATTATGACCTGTTACGGCTGGTTTAAGTTAACAGTTTCAAGTGATGTGTAACATTCACCATTCTCCCTATGTTTGAATATCCATATATACTCAACTCTTCCGTCTGTTTACTCGTGTGAAGTAAAAAAACTGAAAGCCTTATTTATGTGGGCGAGATTCATTAGCCAAATTCTTTCAGTTGATTAAATCATTAATATTTTAAGTATGTCCTGAATGCCACCCACTGTTGTCTACAAAAATTCGGACATGCTTTTTATATTGTTAAAATAAAAGGATTACTTGTGAAACATAATACATATAATTGCGAAATATTTCAATTTATCAAATCAGGATTTGCACCTTGACCGATTCTTATCAAGATCTGCAACATAGGATCACAGGGTAACGGCACCTGTGGTGCAACGGGTAGACGGCTGCCTCATGAACAGATGTTCATGGTTGGATCGCTATAATTCAATGTGCTTTTTTGCAAACCTGGATGTTCTGTGCTGTAATTCAATGTGTTTCTTGTTTGTGTTGTATTGCGTTTCTTGGACTGGTGTAATGCAATTTTTTATTTATTTGAATTAATTAAGGAGGAAATAAGTAGCTGGCATTAAAGATTTAAATAGAATATTGAACAAATAATTCAATAGAAAAATATGTATACACCGATCTTAAATCTTGATTACCCTCGATCATTTTTATTAAGATTTACGTAGCAAAAACAACTATTTAGGATTTTACCATAAGCAATAATGTGTACACCCTAAAAACCAGACAAGACGTGTTAAATTAGTGAAAATGGCAGATACATACAAAACATGGCAAAATTTAAAACAAATATTTCGTAAGAATAATTTTTATTGAGGAATTTGTGAGGATTTGACTGTATGAACTGCAGTCTGTTGACAATTGCCATTATCTTCATCCTCAGAATCCAAGTCTCTTGATATATTCATGAGCTCATCTTCAGTAAGAAGTGAATTCCTCAAATGTTTCCGTAATCCATTCATCTAAAACATTACGCGTTAGTTCAGTGTTTTCAGTCGCCCTTTGAATCAATTCTTCTAAATTTCTGGACCGGGTGTCCAAATGTATAGAGAGTTTTAATAAGTCTTTTTCAGGGGTATTGGCGTTGACTTGTAGTCGGCGCAGTCAAACTAAACCTTCGGGGTTTTTTTTTTGGCTCAGCCTGGAGGTGTGGACTTCCTTTTATGCTGGGAAGCCTGACTGCGGCAGCCGGACTGACAAAACATGCGGTAATGCATACATTATAGGAACTAAGTTGAGTCGAAGGCATGCGGCGGACTACAGAAGAATACCAGCAAATAGTAGGGTCTGATTTTGTGCTTTTAACTAGTAAAAATAACAGCAGATTGTAGTAATTGCCAAATAATCGCATGGCAGATTACTGAGAGAGTACTGAATATATATATACATACATATGAAATAATTTAATCCAAATTTCACAAAAAACTGCTGGTTAGAAATTGCAAGTTGCGATCAATGACTATTGCAAACATAAGAGTAGCAGTATTGTGACCTCTCAAGAGTGTTGAATACATATTTAATTGCTGCAAATAATTTTAATCATGAAAAATAAATTACACCGTTCTACCTAAATTGAGCCCAGCTGCAGCTGGGTGTTCAGGATTAGAGAACCTGCTTTAAATACAACATTTTAGAGTAAAACTGATATTTTTAATTGGCCATTTAATTAATCTACTTTTAAACATCTCTTTAAGAATTACATTCTAATGGACAAGAAAAATAAACATAATTGGACACATTTTAACATCATCCTCACTCACACATTAGTCTGTCATTCATAAATGTCCAACAAAAAATCCACAGATTTTGTAGAATTACTAAGAGACAAGAGTGACATCAGTAGTAAAAATGAAAGGGATTAAAAGAAAAATCTGAAAAAAATCTTTATCATACACCTTTCCATGCCAAATGCAGTGTTATTTGGCTGAGTTAAAACTTACAGTAAGATATTATATAATTTTAAATCAATAAACATCAGAATTAGTGGGGTTTTTCAAATAAAACCAGCTCTTATGACATCAAATTAAAAATGGTTCCTGATATGCTTAATTATAATATTATTAGTGCATTCTAACTCTCCTGATAAGCAAAGTGTTTTATTTTCCAACAATCATTATTGATGACGGCTTTAACGAATCATAAAAAAAAACACAATTCAGAGGCCCATCAAAACAGAAAGACTGGGATTTCGTCTTAGGGTATCTTGGCAAGTAGGTGTACACAGCCGCCATTATTTATAAGTGAATTACCAGATACATACCAGACCAGAAAGAATGGTACGAAGAATTCAATAAATTTCACACTAGAATTTTATTCATTATATCTAATATTTAGTTTTTGTAGCAACATCGGTAATCAACGAATTAATAGGTTGAGGATTTTAAACTTGCCTGCATTAATTTAAGCCTTCGATACAATGTTAAAAAATATTGAGATTTGAATCTACGATTGCGGAACTAATGAGTGGATTTATAAGGAATCATATAAAGTGATACGGTTGTGCGATTTGACCAGAGCTAGTAGAGGGTCCGGCTGCATATATAATATTTAATAAAGACTAGTTTTCTTCATAATGCGCAAGAACTCTTCTTGGCTGATTTCACCATCACCATCTCTGTCAGCTTCTTCTATCATCTCTTGCAACTCCTCATCTGTCAAATTTTCTCCCAATTCCTTGGCCACTCTTTTCAAGTTCTTAAAAGATATTTTTCCTATAATTAAAAACTTTAATTTAAAAAACTCAGTTGTCAAAAGTGTGTATGTTCATATAAAATAGAAAAAAATAATCTAACAAAATGATTTTACATGAATCTCTTGCATATTTTACAATTTGTTTACCCGACGACTACATACATGCATGTGCGTTTGGAAAAATCTTATTTATTAAGGATAATAGATTTTTTTTCAATGTAAATAAATTGATTTCCAGATTTTCCCAGGGGAGAGGGATTTTAATGAGAAGCCTATCGTAGTGTGGGTATTGCAAATGATATATTATTAGTCTTTTTCCCCCTAAACTTGCCACACGCGTCATTATGTAAAGATATTTAACAAAACAGTCTGTACCAGAATCCCTTTAGTATTTATTTAAGTACCCTACATAAGGACCTTGATAAATTGATACACACAGATCAATATGTACTATGAAAATTTTGTAGTAATAGACATTATCATCATTCCATGTCCGCTGGCCAGTTACAGCATATGGAATCCACGAAGAGCCTCCAGGTATCTCTGTCAGCTGTCAGCTCCTGCGCATCCTCCCAAATCATGAATGCTGATGAACGGTAAACAGCGAACATCCAGGACGTCGAAAACCTGATGTCTTGGAAAGTAAAGTAATAGTATCACCAGTTTAATTACCCGTCTCATCATCGTCAAACAGTTTGAAAGCTTTCATTATTTCCTCTTTTGTATCCTTTTCGGCCATCTTGACAGTCATCAATGAAAGAAAATCATCATAAGTAACTTTGCCTGTAGCATCCTTGTCAATATCCGCAATCATTCTCTTAATCTCCTCCTTTTTGGGCTCAAAACCGAGAGCTCGAATGGCGACTTTTAACTCCTTGGTGTCGATACTCCCCGTGTGCTCCGTGTCGAACAGATCGAAGGCTTCCTTGATATCAGTTTTCTGTTCGCAGCTGAGCTCAAACTTTGGGCCCCCTGACTTTTTGCGACCTCCGGCTGAATGCAACACTTTGGCAGGAGCCACCATTGTCTGCAAAACAAACTGAGGTAAACAAACAACATAAAGGATCGGAATGCGTATTGGATAAGTGTGCATAAATCAATGGAGTTATATAAATATATATCCCAAATGCTTGATTTTAAGTAGGTATAGTATTTAATATATTTAAATAATTTAATTTTAATTTTACTAGATTTAGTCAAATTAGTACCCAGTACAATATAAATAAAAACTAACAACTCCTAAGCAGATTTTTTTTCCACATATTTAATTAACTTATGTTTTTGATAAATTGAATAGGTATGAAAATTTTCTAATTCAGTACACAACCTGAGCCTAGTAAAATTATATACATGTGTATAAGTAACGCAACTTAAGTCGAGGCAATCAGACGCATGAAAAAATGTTTATATTAGTGTATCTGCATAGGTTTCTGAAGGGTTTAACAGTGTGTCATTATGAAACTTTCGTTCATTGCACATGTACATCCAAGTATAATATCCTACTATTGGCAGACATATGAAAAGTAAAATGGGGATGATGAACTTAGTTAGACTGCCAATGATACAATAAAAAATACTTTGAAAAAAAACCAATACATATATATATATTTATATACGTGTCTGTTCTATTATTAATATTTAAAGCATTAACGGTCAACCAAATGTTATTGAATATTCGTATGTAACCACTTGCCAAATTTTCTTTTAATATAGCCCATTATACAATGTTCCATTGTAATGGTCACCCTATACCTATTAAACTCACGCCCCTTTCTTCTATTTCTCTCACAACATCAAACATTTTCATATAAACTATAATCAATGCATATAAAGGTTGCCTACTAAAAGCATGTGGTTTCAAATCAGCATGTTGGTTTTATATTTTCGTGCAACAACTAAGGCGAAGGTGTTTAGTGGGTTTGTTATGTTAGTTTAATCGGTCTCCCGACAAAGAGACGGGTACGTCTCGAAACCGGTAGACATAGAAAAGTCTGCAAGTGGTTGTGTACGAATATTAAGTAAAATTTAGTATGTATGTACTCTATACATGTATTTATATATGATAATCTGTTTTTTTCGTGAACTGTTCTGTAAAAAAATAAATGAAACGCTTAGTAAAATGAAGATTGAGAAAAAATATATTATTATGATTTGGCTTTGTCCATGATTTGTTGCAATATCCCGTGGAAAAAGTTAAATAACAAACACTTTTAGAATTTTATCAATAAACACATATGATACAAATGTAATCCTTATCCCGTTACTAAAAACAAATGCCAACTCCGTGACACAATGAAATGTAATGCTTCAAGCACGCGCAAAGTTCGTAGGCAAGTATACTGAAAATATTGCTGGATTTGGGGAATGCATGCGCCTGAAAGTTCTCTGTGGGAATTTTAGGAATTTTTTTCATGTTTATGATTATTTTAAAAAGAAAATACATATTCTTTTCCAATTTTCAAGGTATGCGCCGTATCCGCAGTACGTATGAACCTCGATATTCATCATCACTCCCCCCGCCGCAGAGGCACTGGCGTTACGACCCCATGATTAGAATTGGAATTACTAATGGCAGTTTTGTTTTGATCGATAGCAACTCTTGTTATTAATTTTTTTTTTTTTTTTTAAAGTTTTATTCATTTTAACAAAAAAGTAACATACATAATTGTATTTATGTTCCCGCAAAGCCGAAGCTTGTCTGCGGGTTACATTAAATTTATTTTTTTTAAATTTATAAGTAAGTACATAGTTTAATAATAATTGAAGAATAAAATATATTTATACACTTTAGTTTCACTTGCTGTTTAATAATTTTTTGACTATTTTGTTAAATGAAATTAGGTTTTTTTCTTCACGATTTTTGGCTGGTATTAAATTGTACAGTTTTGGTACTACACTACCCATTGTTCTGTCACCATAGTAGTTTTTCTGTCGTGGTACCATCAGCTGCTGTGCCGATACTTGTCGGGTCATGATCTGGTGGTTTATTTTGGATTTAAAATTGAGGATAGTAATCTAAATATTATGCTATCCCATTAAATCATTTATAAATTTATTGTATTTTCGCATGTGCATATATATTGTGTATGTATGTGTGTATATATATGTATATGTATGTATATGTGTGTACATATGTATGTATGTGTATATGTATGTATGTAGTATGAATGTGTATATGTATGTATGTAGTATGTATGCTTTATATTTATATATTTAATTGTATTTTTACATTTAATGTAAATTGTAATTTTTTTTTCTTTTCTTCTCTTTTGGGCTATAACTGTTTTTCCATTTCTTCAATATTGTTTTTATTTATAGGAAACATATTCGAAAACCATATTTGCCGCAACAAATCGGTTTCTTAGAACAGGCATTTGCCCATATAGGAACCGATTGCAACATTAGGCATACTAATATTTCTGACTTGCCGACCCTTCATATACTGAGCCTACTCCTAGTACAAGCAGAATTTGCCAGAGTGTTTTTTGTGCCATTTTTGTAACAATGTATGCATAAGCTAATAAATGAATAAATAAATGAATAACATTAACTTTCCTCCTGTTTACCTTCTATTACTATGTACATCTATTTACTACAATAAAGTTACAATTTAAAAAACATTTTCTTCATTTTTGACCCATATTTAGGAGTTGTAAATGGATTAATTAGATTTCAGTTATTTCTTATTGGAAAAACTGTTTCTATATTTGTCATATTCTATATTAATTTATTAGACCCCCAGGCAGTGTCGGATCTTAGGGGTACTAGTGCCCTGTCACTTACTGAAAGGGGATCGGAATATATATGTTTGTAAACAATACGAGCATCTTATTCTCCCCTCCCTCGTGAGCGAGTGTCTGGTCTCTGGCCAACTACTAAAGCCAAGCACTATTCATAACATTGAAGTTATCTGCCTATATTACACTTAAATGACAAAGAACGGAGGATTTTTTTCTGTACAGTTTCAATAACATTTTTATAAATCACATAATGAGGTGACCAAACAATACATCCAAATTCCAAATTGCTACAAGCAAGATAATTATACAAACAAATTATTGATACTGCATTATCAAATGGCTTGGATATTCGCCTGTGTATGAAGCCTGACATTGCTGAAGATTTCTCTTTAACAATATTGAAATGGTTAGAAAAAGTTAAACGTGGGTCGAAAGTAATTCCAAGATCTCTGATTGCGCTTACCGAATTAAGGTTAATATTACAAATGCTACAAGTAAAACAGCTTTGAGACCTTTTTCTTGTAAACATTATTTTATAGTATTTTTGAACATTTAGGTGCATATTATCCAGTTCACACCATTCACTTGAGGAATCGAGATTTTTTTGGAGTAATGCGTGGTCAACAGTTGATTCAATATTACGAAATATTTTTAAGTCATCAGCATAGAAAAGATAATTACACTCTAACAGGGAACAAAGATCGTTTATGAAAATTAAAAATAATAATGGTCCAAGATTACAGCCCTGTGGCACACCAGATGTTTCAGTTAATGGAAATGATTCTAATCCATTTATGCATACAATCTGGAATATTGTATTCGTTTAATTTCCTCGTGCTTGTACTTATGTTATGTATGCCATACACGGCGTAATAAAAGCTGTCTCATTTTACATTTATTTACGAACTTACTGTAAAATATACTGTAAAATTAACAAATAGAGTTCTTCCTCCCTCCAATAGACCGCAACCAAACTTTCAATTTAACAATTTTAGAGGATTCATTTAATACAACCTGACGCTAGATTTGAAATTATTATTTTGGAGTCAGCTTCCTATGTTGTTGTTCTAGCTAGTCAAATAAAGTAAAAGGTCAAACCATTTCCAGGAAAATGTATTTTTCACAACACAGTGCAAGTGTACAGTAACAGTTGTTAAAAATTGTAAGCAAAACTGTTATTGAGTAGGATATTGTGGTAGAATAATGGAGTAGAATATTGACAAAACTTCAAAGCTGTGGAAGCTGACGACAGCCAGGGGGGCCAGGCGCAGCCAGGCGACAGCTGTCAATAATTATTTTGATATATATCATAGACAATTACACATTTTGCTTAATCTATGAATTAAAACAAAATTTTCAACCTACCATAGATCAAGTAAAGTCTATTGAAGCAGCACCACCCATACTAAAGGCCTAGTCACTGTATCATCTTGGAGTCCGCAAATTTTGACATCTTCAAATCAAATTTGACAAAAACATCGGCAACATCATAAAATAAAAGTGTTACGGAGTATTAACGCAAGCACATTTTTAAATTAATTAAAGTTATTCAACTACGAGGTGCTGCCGCCAGTGGCAATTTTGGGAAACTCTACAAATAATCATTAAACATGACAATCCAGTGTTTTGTTTTTGGATGTAGTCATCAAATATTGCTGTGTAAATACTTTTCAAAATAACATTACAATTGTACGTTAGTTTTGTAGACTATCTGTAGCTGACTCGTTACCGACGAGCTAGCGGGTCCACCACTCTTCACGAGGTCATCCCTTCCGCTGTTTGCAAGGCAGCGGAAACCGAAGTACGAAGCACACACTGATTTCACTGGCGGCGGGAACCGAAGGGCGAAGCGCCAACACTGGTTCACTGAAGCGAAAAGCCGATTTGACTAGTAGTCCTGAAAAAGACTTTTTATCCCAAGAGAGCGCCGTGGTCGGGATCCGTAAAGCTAGGGTTTCCTAGGACAGCGGTGCCCGTATTTTAACGGCCGTAGTGAACGGTGATGCAGTGGACAGCCGTCGTAAAGGTGATTAGAGAGTGGTTTCCTAGGAAAACGGTGTTAAATGGTGTTGATAACACCGTTTTCCTAGAAAACCACACTCTAGTCACCTTTACGACGGCTGTCCATTGCATCACTGTTCACTACGGCCGTTAAAATACGGGCACCGCTGTCCTAGGAAACCCTAGCTTAAGGTGAGAAGTCCAAAAGTCGAATCCAAGGGGCAGGCGGAGGTCTTGTAGCGTAGTCAGTATTGGCGGAGAGTAGAGCGGGAGATGATTCAAACACGAGTGAAAGATTTAGACTGATTTATTTGACGGCGCTGCGGCCTTTTATACATAACAAATATGCGCAGCCGACACCGGCCGGCCAATGGCGGGCGGGAGTAAGCCAACCCATCCCATCGCGAGAGAGATAGCGCGCTGTCATCCGCTCTACCTATCTCTTTTTCGCCGCGTATAAGGACTACCTCCCCCCGACACCTACCCGCACTAGGATGCAGACCACGCGGTAAGTAACATGTGCAGGGAAAATATTTTTAAAATGACAAGGAGATAATTTATAAATTCAATAATAAAAAAAAACCCCTTATTCTATAGGCCTCGGTAAAACGAAAACCACTCCGAAGGTAACAAAATAAAGTCTTTATTGGGGAAGTGGCATTATGTGTTACACATACCGAGGTTTCTATTCCATTCATTATTCAAGAGGCCCCAGGAAGGGCTGCTGAGTTTATATAACGTCCGTAACACTATCCTATAATGTTTTTCTCTTTTTGTGCATAACTACATACACTATTCAGTGTTTTTGAACATCGTGTATATGAATATTACCGGCGACATTATGAAAATGATAAAATATTTTTTACTTTGAGATTAGAATAAGGTAATGGCATTAGTAATGGACTGCACCTTAGTTATGGACAAAAGTTTATTAAATCCTTTAAAATAAGAAATATTCAACATATTTTTATACTGGCAAAAATGAATCATAAACTATAGATATTTATCTATCAACCGGGATGCATATCGCGACAATCGGCTATTACGTTAAAAAATAGCTAGCATTTAAAGGCACCAATCGAACGGCGTTAGCGAAATTCATAATTTCTTGCAGAAATAATTAGTGAGGTGAGTAACTATTTTGTAATTAGTTGGTAGAAATTTTAGTAATTACTTATTGAAATATTAAATAATACGTTTTCTAGACATACCGTAGATACGAAATCAATCTAAATTCATACCTAGCTACTTGTATATTTTGTCAAATTTGAACGTTCTTAACTGACTACCGATTTTCATCTTAGACCAGTGATGGACAAAATGTCCATAAATTGAGTCAAATAGTGTATCTGTGTTTTCATCGCAGTTACCTTCAATTTAAGTCTGTCGTGCCGTCTTTGTTGTACATTATGTTTGTGGTACTGATAAGTGTACGCAATTTAGTCATGGACATGGGTGTCCAATACTGGTTGTCCATAAGTGGATCTTAAATAAAGGTATATTTTGTGTTTTCTTTTCTAGCCATGGCACCCAAAAAAAATTATACGCCAAAACAAATGGGGCGTGCCGTAGATGCAGTGAACAGGGAGGAAGCAGTAGGGGCAGCGGCGTTAAAATATGGTGTACCACGAATAACTCTTCTCACCGGCATTTGATGTCGAGTCAGTAAACCTCGTTTAACGATTAGAACTGCTGACAATCCTGAGAAAAATATTCTTTTTTTATCTTTTGAGGAGTCAGAGCAACACAAGTCATCATTGAATACTGATTATTTAACTGACAAATCAATACCGGCAGCATCTAATGTAGAGTCAAATAAGTGTGAAATCGACGAGAGAAACTGATGAGCCAAAATATATTACGCCAGGAGCATTTACTATGGAATAAGAGCAGCTTGAGTCGACTAGAAGTACTGACGCAGTAAAGGACTTTACATCAACTGCATCTGCAGTGGTATTCTGATCACTCTCGACACCCACGAGATGATCTCGACTTTCGGACGAGAATATAACGTGGTGTAATTTAGGGATTTTTATTTTTTGAACGCGGTTAAACTTGGTTTTCTATATGGCAATTCTGATGATTACATGTCAAATTACGTAAATGAATTCGAACACATAAAACCAAAAATAATGATTTTCAATAGAAACATTATTGTGACCTTAAGAATGACCCAAAATACTTAATTATGTTGAATTTACCAAACCTCAATCGTTATTTCTCGTTATTTAGACGGTTTTATAATTGACATTTCATAGTTCGATATCTGCCCGCAAGAGCGTGAGTGGCGAAAATGAGAAAAAATACTCGTGCGCATGCGTCACTGACGAGATGAATATACCTATTACAAAATATAACGCTTTTGCTATCCTGATGAAAATTTATAACGTTTGCCATGTGGGGTATTTATTTTTTCTACACGCGAAACTGTACTTTCTATATTGCAACAATGCAAAACATAAACAAACATACAGTGACAGTTCAACTACTTTCGTAAATGATAAGTATGCCCCGGATCTGCATGTCCTTAGGGATTTTGTTTATTTTTATAGAACCTCTGTGAAATATCTACTGTACTCTATAGAAACTTGCATACGAACCACAGCGTCCCTAAATGTACATCTTGCGCGACAACAGGAATCATCATTTGAAGGTATGTTTATCTAATTCGGTATTTTAATCAAACTTATATATTGTGTACGGTTTAAACCTACCTTACGAGTTTTTCTCAAGTTGTTAATCATTATAATATTTATAAATTGTAAAAGGTTAAGAATAAGCTAGTGTCAGTAAAAAATAAACAAACCACCAAGCCGTTTTCCCCGGGACAGCCAGAGGATATACAACACACATGCGTTTGCAGTCATACAAAATCTCATGCATGTGTGCTGATTTTTCCAACTTTTGAAGTATTACCATATCCGCAGTGGTACAGCAATACCGCTACTGCGAACTGTTAGTTTTAATTGTTGATATTCGTAATGTAAATAATTATTATGTATGTAAATACTTGTCGTTTCAGCAGTATTTTTGTTTGGTTAAAATCGCAAGTAATATATTAACAGCTTTTATGTTCCCCTTTAAGTTTTTTGTTGATAATTAGGCTTCCCGCCCACTAGGCAGCTCGGCTGCCGCAGTCAAAATTTTGCAAAGCCAGTTAAAGCAGCCAGCCTGACGGCCAGTCCAAATAAAATGGATGTGGAAGATGTTTTTGTTTACATTTTATCTCGTAAGAAACGCAAACCAAAAAGAAGATATTGAATTCATCCTTTACTTGAAAGGGTTCATTTCAAAATTATTTTATAGATCTTCTGTATCGAAAGTCATTGCAAATTCGTTTCATAAAATACTTCTGGCTGCTACGACAAGTGCGCGGAGACTGAGGCAGTCACATACATTTGCTTTGTCTCGTTCTGGCTGCAGGCAGCCAGTTGGCTGCCGTGCACGTCAAACGCGTTCTAATGGCTGCCTAGTGTGCGGTATCTAATAAGCCGTCATATGTAGTATTAGCTGCCGCAGCCAGGCTGCCTAGTGGGAGGGGAGCCTTACAAAGTATTGCCGTACCGCCCGTACCACTGATGAGATCCTTCTCAAATAATTTGTTGGGTTCGGTCATGCCATCTCTTTTTTGGTCTTCTTTGTTCATTAGTCTTCCTCATAATTAATATTTATTTTATTAGTGGTTTAGTGGTGGTATTTCAATTTTATTTATTCATATATATGTACATTACAAAATAGAACATCTTAATTCACACATATAGAAATAATGAAAATAAAAAGGTAAAATTAGGTATTTATAAAAATAACACAGGTATACATAATATCCAGAAAACAATATGTTAAAAAAGTAAGAGAATCTTGTAACGACAAACTCCCTCAGAGACGTGAAAAATTACAAATGTTTATTAAGAAACAATGAAAGACAATTGGACATGCATACACATAAGATATTTAATTTTGCTAAACCCATCACCCTTTATAATAGCTCACAGCATGTGTTATAAAAAGGATACAATATTATTAAGGTTATTGTAATATAATATAATTTATGTTAAGAATAGTGGTGTTTAAATATACCTTTGCACTAAAACAAATATTATATCAATATTAATAATAATAGTAGTAAATAGTAAGCTCTATAAATGTCTAGACTTTTAATGATATTATCTTCTAAAAAAAATCTCATTCTCTTTTAGAACATCTGTAAATAATTGAACCTTTATAAGTGTATTTTTTCAGATTATATTAAACCAGTAAAGCGGATCTTTCGAAGGGATGATATCGATTGGCTCTTTAAATTTATGCTGTAATGGAATATATGGATATCAAACTATAGGATATATTCGTCATCTGCTTGGAGGTGGGACACATTGTTTATTAAGTAATTCAAGTTTTTTTTGCACTCTTGAAAATTCTCATTTTAAATTGTAATTTACTAAAAAATGAAAGATAAGTGGTACTTAAATTCACAAATCTGAAATAATCAGTAGCAAGATTCGTCGCTACACCTTTATGACTGATATCTTTATTATAAAGATAAATCTAAATAAAAAAGGATACAATACTTCAGTTATTATTATAAAAATTGTAATATATATATTTTTATAGTTAAGATACCAGTCTGGGTATTAAAGATGTTGCAAAAACAATGAAATATCACTACCTACACAGTTATTATACATTTGTATATTTAAATATCAATCATCATTCATTTCCATATTAAACTATTTATTAGATTTGCTTTAAATAATACCCAATTTGTTATTTTTTCAAATGTTTTTTTATTACCAAACAGATTAAGAGCCAAAGTACATAAGAATTTTTTAAAATTAAGTAAGTACTATTAAAATATCTTGTATTAGTTTAAAATTCATATTATATTAAATATTTTCTCTACAGCTCACGTTGGCATGTCCTAACAAAAGGAAATTTGTCACCATATGGAAAATACTAAGTTATACTATTACATATGACATCGCTTATATCATTTTGAATATTTAGAATTAATCAGCTTACACATATTTGAATTGCAATATCATAATCACAATACCTACAGACATCTTTAAAAATATTACCTTTACTGCATAATAATTTGCTCTGAGAAATAAAACATATAAATCACAAAATATAGTCTTCAAAGTTTTCTTTTTAAAAGGTTTAACAATATGCGGAATAATTAAGGTGCTTGATTTTTGAGTGTACTGATGAACTTTAGTACAATATACAAAAATATGTATATTGGCAGGTTTATTGCAATACCTGATGAATAACTTCCAACTAACCTAAATAAGATATATTTTACTATTTTAAGTGCTTATTTTAGTATGTCATTTTGTAATAAATGTAATTAAAAATGTATTGTAAATTATATAATTTTTTGTTTATTTATTTTTAGCAAAGAGGAAATATCAAATGTTGCAATTTGGTGTCAATTTTTAACACCTTTATGATCATCTGAGAAAATGGGAGTAAATATGTGGCAGAGCAGAAAAGCGGACTACAGAAATGAGTCTACAACAACTACATCAAACACTCAAACCTTTTCTCACAAATGTAGAGCATTAGCTAAATTCTAGTTAGTTTTTTGTAGTTCTTTTTTATTATTTTATACCTAAAAACTTATAAACTACAGTGCAAGTACTGTTATTGAAAAAATATTTTGGTGTTTTAGTTTCCTTTTCACACGTAATTAAAATATAGTCATATCTCACACATAAATATTTAAACACATATTTCAAATATAAGGAACCTTAATGTGATCACTTTCACCGGGAGAAATAAGGGCTCTGGCCAAGAATTGTATTTACTTTAGTTTTAGTTAGTTAGTTTTACGAAAACAGTACATTTGAAATTATTTTTATTTATATTACCTTTTGTTACAAGAAAATGTATTCTCACATCCTCTCAACTTGTTTGCTTATCATGCAAGAGGTCTCAGGTTCAGTTCCTGACATGGTAGACATGAAATATTTATTTTAAAAGGTGATTTTACAGTACAATATTTCATAGTCCCTTGACTGGCACCCCAAGCGCACGATTGATCATCTTTTCTTTAAGTAACAAAAAGATCAAGATACGCTGCGATTGGTGTACCAATGCAGTGCCCTATGCAATTAGGTGCGGAATTGAAATGATGATGATGATTACCTGCATTTATTTATTCTACCATATAAAAATTCACTATATATTTTTTTAAAAGAGATTTAACATTTAACTTAAACATTTAATTTTGAGGGCCATTTTCGACGAGTTGTAAATAAAGCTAGGGTTTCCTAGGACAGCGGGGCCCGTATCTTAACGGCCGTAGTGAACGGTGATGCGGTGGATAGCCGTCGTAACGTCGACTAGAGAGTGGTTTTCTAGGGAAACGGTGTTAAATGGTGTTGATAATACTGTTTTCTTAGGAAACCACTCTCTAGTCACCGTTACGACGGTTATCCACCGCATCACCGTTCACTACGGCCGTTAAAATACGGGCATCGCTGTCCTAGGAAACCCTAGCTTAACTCTCTATTAGAAAATAGGAATCAAGTTGGGATGGAATGGGATTCTAACCACGGACCTTTGAACCGTGAGTCCATGACGATAGTCATAGGACCACAACCCAATTTAACTCAATTGATTCACAGTTTACATATTAATGTACTGATTTTTTTTAGGCTGTTGCCGTGTTATGCCATAATAATAAGCATAGGGGAAAAAATCTAGTGAAATTAAAATAACAATATTAAAGTCCAAAAAAATGTAAAATACACATAAAAATTATAAAAAGTTACAAAAATTAAATTTAGTCGATTAAAAAAAGTTTTTTTTTTTACTTTATTTATTATTTGTGCATGTTGTGTTCACATTTAATTCATGAAAAATTTCTAAACATAACAAATTTTGATATTATACCAATTTATTGTATTGTTCATTATTTGTAAGCCATAAAAAATAAAATAAAAACAATCTTAAATGTTAATATGCATATTCAACATAACATTAAAAAAAAAAAAAATACAGACTATGGATATGGTACCATAGTGAAAATAAATAAAACAATGTTATGAGTACGTCCAAATACTTGCGGACTGGCTGGATTTCCTCCCTAGGGAGAAATAATTTAATAAAATTCAATTTGGTCATAAGCCCTGTAAATGCCCATACTTCCATATTCTCTTCTCAAAAATGTTTTCCCTCTCTGTTGCAACAAATTTAGAATAAATTGATTAAATATATTATGCTCTATTATTCCTTTATGGCAACCAACAATGAACTCGAATTCTAGGAAACATAATATTGCATACCCTTTGTCCGTGTCCAAGCTGACAAAGGAAACAGTTCTGCTTGAAAAATGAAAGCAGAACCCTGGACGAGCGTTTTCGGCTTTACAGCAACTCTTATGTAAATTCTGGAAAAGGAAATTGGGTAGAGATATGTCTCCCTCGTAGGGTAGTAGTCGGAGCGTTTGCCGACCGTGCTTGAGGTCCCAAGTTCGATTCCTGGCAGGATCAACAGAAAATATTTATTCTTAACGTTCACTGCAATGTTTCAGTCCCTCGAATAGCACCTGAAGTGTAAGATTGATCACCTCACCTTCATGTAACCGATGATGAAATATGCTGCATTTGATGCGCCAATGCAGTGCCCTATGCACCACATGGTGCGGATAGGGAAATGATGAGATACCTTACACAACCTTAATGAAAATAATTAGTGACTTTATTTTTTGGTTTGACACCTTTTAATAATTGAGAATGTCAGAAGAATAAGTATATTTCAACGATATGGGATCAAACAAACAGATCTTGCACTGGTTCATTTTGTACTTACACATTCAAAAATTGTGACAGCAAATCTGAAATAAGGATTTAAAATTTATATGTATTTTGATTTGATATTTAAACCTTACAGCTTCAATTATAATTAGAGCAAAAAATGTTCTTGCATGTAATGATTCATTATGTTATCAGTATACAGACATATAATTACAGTATTACTAACCATTAGAGCGACATCTTGTCCCAAGCATTGAAATACAGTAGACTTTCGCACATAATTGGTTCCTGAAAATGTGTGCGAATGTTGAATGTTCGAAAGTCGAGGGATGTAAAAAATATGTATTTTTTAATTAAGTTAATGAGGTGTTTAAGTGCTTTCAGGTGATTCTTTATAAATTTTTCAAGAGTTAGTTAAATACTTCCATATTTTTTGTTTTCTTGATAAAGAGTTCTATATAATAACATGCTGTATTTAATTTTCAAAATAGATAAGGCTTCATTCATATTTTTTACTGTCAAAGACAATTTTATCAGCTTTTTAAGGAAATGTAAGGACATTAACTGTGTATTTCATTTACCAGTTGTTGTAATTAAGCAGTCATTTGACAGAGGTTCTGAGTGATATTCAATTAACTTGTTAACATCTTCATTGTTGAAGTCCTATACTATATCATCTGTGATAGTTTCCGGAGTTTCTTCAAAATTCATCATTTGCAGGCATAATTGTTTACAGGAACCTTTCATTTTTTACTTTTTTATTTCAGCCCACAAGTATCCAATATTGCTTATTGCGTTCCATATATTATAATTCTACTGAAATTGTCTTAATGTAGGCACACCTTCCCTGTCAGTTTCCTTAATGACCTGATTCATTATTTTCCTCATAACATATTATCTTAATATAGTTATCACTAGTTAACCGAGGGAGCACCTGCATGGAAGCGAAGAATGTTTGCATTATTGATAAAAATCTGTAAAAAACATAATTTATTTAAATGCCTGAAATAGTGAATTACGCAAAAGTAGAAAGTACAAGAGCCGACGGCCGACCGTATGTCTTTGGGAATACTAAACAATCAATCAATGCATTGTCTTGTCATTCAATTAGCTTCAATATGGCAATCTTTAGGAACCTTTATAGCATGATTAAGATGCATTAAATGTGTATCCCGAGTTCCCTTTGATAATGTATGTATATATACATTAATAATTAATATAAATTAGAAACGAATTTAGTGTTAAAATATAATCAACACCGACTGACATACTCAAACTGTGCCAGATCTGCATCGAGGAAAAAAGACCTCAAATCGATCTGACTAATATTTTGACAGTATATTACGTGTTTAAATTGATTAAATGTATTAATTACGAGTACTTACCTGTATTAACTCCGTTATTTTTGACAAAGACTAAAAATGTCCAGACAAATTTAAAAAAACTTACGAACCTCCAATTTATGAGCACAAATGGATTTGTCGTAATTTGTATAATGGCGTCTTTTGAGTTTTTACAGATGACGCAATATATTTAATTGCCAATTTAGTAGCTCACAATAAAAAATAAACATACATTTTTAAAAACGAAACATCTCGCGGGTCGCATGTTTGACGTTTGCCAGATTTACAAGGTTAGTTTATTTGTGTGCTGTGCGCATGCGTGGTTTTAACGATACCTATTACGAGATTCGTTCAGGATACCAAAATGATTTTAACGAGGTAGAGAGGCCCACGAGAGTGGTTCAGAATACCACCCCTGGTATTTAATTACTAGGCCCTAAGCCTTTTCATTCCCATGGCCTTATATTCTAATCTAGACCTAGCACTTCCCGTACTAATCCAGCAACAAAATATTGTACACCTTTGAAAAATATATTAAGCGATGTGTTAGGTATTACAGTGCCGTCGCCGTTTGAAAGAAATTGAGGATAATAAAAAAAACAGAAGAAAGAAAGAAAAGCTACCATCGGCAGTTACAAGTAAATCATGGAAGCAGTATTAAGAAAAAAAAGATGAAGAAAAACGTAGATTACAAGAAGAAAAAGAAAATAAAACCAAGAAAGAGCAGAAAAAATAGTTTTGAAAGAGAAAATTGCCAAAGAAAAGAAAAATATGAATAAGAAAAAAATGAAAAAGTTACAACAATGTTCGTCTTCAGACAACACCGACTTGGAAATCGAATATGCCGAAAGTGGTGAAAGTGAGTGGAATGAACACAGTGACTCTATTGTAAAGAATAAGGGATGTGAAAAATATTTCACGAAAGGAAAAAAACGATTACCGAATGTTTCTTCTTATAAAGGACAAAAAAACAAAAGAAAAAAAACCCTTTCCCTAAATCTTGACTCTGAATCAGATCTAGAAAATGTACCTTTGAATGAATTTACGCCCTCCAGCAGTGAAGCTCTTGTACAATACATAAAAAGGGGATGTTACCTAATAATTAGATATGAGGGAGAATATTTCCCAGGAATAATTGAAAACAAAGAAAAAAGTTTGTTTGAAACTAGTACAATGACGTTATCTATTGGAAACACATTCAGATGGTCGGAAAAAACCGATAAGATTTGGTACAAAATAGAAAACATTGTGGAAAAGATAAATGATCCTGTACAACAAAATAAAAGAGGTTTTTTTTAAAGTAATGAAGATGGAAAAATATTTACCTAATATCTATATGACCTAAAGAGATTTAGTTACTCATACGTCCAATGCTGGGCGTCCATTACTGGACGTTGTCCATTAATGGGTGTCCATAATTAGATTTTGTCTGTCCATCACTGATGATTAGAAGTAACTATGGTTTTTCTATTTTTTTATTTAAACCTGTAACCTGTTATTAATTTTATTATTAAAAAACGATTTCCAACATACCGTACTATTATTATTTCACATCGTCTGATTTCATTTTGTTAAAAATGGATCGTAGGGTTATGAAGTCTAAAAACATTTTCTAAAACTGTCCATCACTGGTGCCTTTACCTTACTGGTATACAAGAATAAACTTTTTGTGCTCGGGTCGTTCTTATTTGTATGTAGTAATTCTTAAATTATCTTCATCGAACCCATGATAAAATATGATTTCGCTGTCACTCATCCGGATGGGAAAACGCGGAAAAGTGTTTTTTTATTTATTTATTGAAAAAGAATTATGGCAAAAGTAAGTATAAATTTACAAATAAAGTAAATAGTTTGTACACACATAATTAAAATAGCATTTTTACCTCTCTAATAGAGTGAAAACTTGTGTTTAGAGAGGGAGTTTGTTTTAAATTTATTATTATTTTTATAGTAGACGTATATATATGGATATGTATTATATTTTTTTGACATCGCATTTTTATTATTTAAAACAGATTCCTTAAAATTAGACGTTGTAATATATTGTTAGAATGATTATTTTTATAACACCATTTTTGTGAAAATCTTCACGACACACTGCGCTGGGCGCTGTACAATAAACATTTCAACACGTCTTGGTTGGGATTCTGTTGAATTTTAGTAACATGCGTTTGCTAGATTTCAACATGTCTTGCGGCTACAGAGCTCACGGGTGGTTTTTAATCTGACGACCATTTAAACTTTACAAAAAAGTGATTTAAGAGTTTTCAGTCAAAAAATAATTATTAAATTTTTAAAGATATGATTTAAACCAAATATAAACGTTATCAGATAAAGAAAAATATTGAAAGGAAAATGAGTGCCCGGAACAAAGATGAACGGTGCATTAAAATCAACTTTGGTAAATATTTTTTTATCGTGGAAGGCACAGTTAGCAGTTTATAAGTTTCATAATTAGCAATTCAGCGTGGTGCCGACATTTATGCATGAGAGTGAGTTATGGAATCAGAAAAACAAAGATGAAAGTAAGCTGATAAATACAATCTTTCAGTCCAATGTATGCTAAAACAATATATTAAAGGTGAACATGTTAATATTTTTATAATGGATACAACCTAAGTCATTTACAACAGTTACACGAAGAAACATACGAATATATGCAAGAAACTGAACAAAAAGAACATAAAACTATGGAGCAATGACAAACTAGGGCAATACAATAATGGTATACAATATATTCATTAACACGATAAACATGTAAAATTTCAAGCTAAACCATGCCAATACATCTTCATCCACTGTTTTAGTGGCGGTGAGATCTATGAAAAGCCGGAAGATCTATTCCAAAGAATTAAAAGTTGTGTGACAAACCTACACATTCTGGACATTGGAATATAAAAATAAAAGTTGCTATTAGAAGATATAATAAATATCAGGTTTCGATTATGTCGAGATTATTGCATTATATAAGGCTGAGACAGACATTATTGACTAAATCAAGATTCTTGCAATATGTTGGAGTATTGTGTTGGTTTAGACATGTAGAGCGAATGGATGGCAAAAAAAAAGCTTGAAGGATTTACCATACAAATGCATGTTAATGAATGAAGAAAATAAGGAAGACCGAGAAAGACATGACTTAACTTGAAGAAGACTGTCATTGATGAAAAAGAATGTCACAGAATCTGTCATTCAAGTCAATATTTAGGCAAAAATTGTTTTTTGTTTTTGATTATGTAGGTACGTGTGACAAGCATGGAGAAAAAATGTTTTTGATGTTGATTTCAAAATTGAATATCTACTCTTTAGTTAAGTTTTAAAAAATCACTTTTATGTCAATTAACCAATAAAAGGCCGGCATTTGGGCCACGTGGCTAATAATCTGTCATTGTTGATTGTGACATAAAAAAACCAAATCAGCTTAGTTTCATTACGTAAAAAAATATTTTGGCATCGTCTGCAAAAAGTAGAAATTGAGAAAATTTAAAGAACTGATTTATTTCATTAATATAGAGAGAAAATAAAATGGGTCCTAAATGGGAACCCTGTGGAACACCAGAGCTGCAGTATTTGTAACTAGATAAGTCACCGTTTATAGCTACTGCCTGGGATTTATTTGTTACGTAAGAATTCAACCATCTTAAAAGATCACCATAAATTCCATAACATTCCAGTTTATGAAGCAATAAGTTGTGATTAATTTTATCGAATTTCTTTTGAAAATCAGTGTACATGGCGATGACTTGAAATTTTTTGCAAAAGGAATCAGTCATAAAATTTGTAAATTCCAAGAGATTAGATTCGACTGACCTACCTTTGTAAAGACCATGTTGCTGTGTAATAATAATGGGAGCGATAGCAGGTGTGAGTTGAGTTGCCTTATATTATGTCTATCTTAGCCAATGACTTCCTTTGCCACACTTTTGATTTTCGTGTTTATCTCCTCCCAGATTTCATTAACATGTTCCTTATCATTTGTAATACCAGCCTGAGTCATTTCCGTGTATTTATTTATAACTTTTTTTTTCAAGGCCTTAGAGTAGCATTTGTTGAAAGTGTTCCTTTGAATTTTCTTTAACTTCAATTTCAGTAGACTTTTGGCTATTACCATATTATGATTTTTGTTAATATCTAGGCTGGAGTAATTTCTGCAATCTTCAATTTGGCTTTTAGATTTATTTTATATTAAATAGTCAATCTACAGTCTTAGAAGTCTATATGATCTAAAAAAAACATCTTCATTGACAGTATGTATGGGTGCATATACGATACATCGATGTTTTCAAAACATCGATAAAAAACATTGGATAAAACATCGTTGTATCAAAATAGCTATGTTTTTTTATATAGTCGAACACAGGGCTATAGAAATTTGAGGGTTTTGGTTCTCTAGGGTATCAAACTTCTCCGGTACGAAAAATTAGCAAAACCATCTGCAATGTCTGGCAGTTTTACGTTTTGATACATCGATGTTTTTAAAAAGAAACATAAATCAACGTTAGACGCCTCGATGTATCTATGTTGGGGTAAGGTTGATTAGTATTAATTTGATACTAAAAAAGCATCAGAGTAACAGTTTGCTAGAGAAGCCCTTAAGCTCTTTTGAGTAGAACAAAAGCGTTTAAAATTTTTGTTTTGGTTTTTAGTTCAACAAACGTGTAATGGACGGTTTCGGTTTGGGCTCGCAATTCTCAACCTAAGTACCTCCGGACCGTTGTATTGCTTTAATCTGTAGCTAAATTCGTGATCAATAATCATATAATGGTTTTTCTCCGTATGGGCGACATTAGGTTATTACTCTCTAAACCATAGACATTAAATAACATAAAATAAAGGAACCATAGAACAAGCCAGAACATGCTTAGAACAACGAACGAACGAACAACTGACAAAAAGTAGCGTCGGCCATATTGGTATTAAATGCCGCTCTTTTGTATGCCGGCGGCGATGATTTTTTCGCCGTCTATTGTTCCGTGCTCTCGTTTTTAAATGTTTCACGTTATAAGTGTTGCTTTACAATCATAACCGGTGTGATTTTGATGCAGATATAAGTAATTTAGTCTGATTTACGAATATGGCTCAAACGGAAATAAAAGTTGACGGGGTAGAAGGAGAGAACTCTGTGAGTGGTCTCATTAATCTGAATTCTAATATCCATGATTTACTTTGTTGATATTTCCTAGGATTAACGTATACACAAAGAGTCAACTACCGTATTTTGCAGAATGGGTCGTCCAGTGATTCTTCTTCGCGATGCAAGGAAGGGGACTTTGAGAGCAAGATCGAGACCGATCGTTCCAAACGCTTCGATTTCTTGTTACGACAGACAGAAATTTTTTCTCACTTCATGGCAAGCGCCCCGAAGAATAGCGGAGGTAGTCCAGCCAAACCTAAAGCGGGACGCCCCAAGAAGGTCAAAGAAGAAGAGAAAGTGGATCCGGGGGAGTATGTCACTCTTATTCAATAATCCCATACTTCAATTCTGTTAAAATATTATGATACCATCAGTTTACTTCCATACTTACCTAAGTATATCTTAAACATTGACTTTTGCGTGAAGTATGATTATCCCAAACTCATAATCTGATATAAATAAGCTATCCTATGCCTTAACCTTAGCAATTAAGGATTAGAGCAGGCTCAGCATCACTGCGACTTGTGATAGTCTATTGTGACGTTACCTTGTACGTTATTATTAATTTTTATTACAAAACAGTAAACAGGTGGGATAGAGGAGATATGTAAGGAGGTAATGAAAAACACATCACAACACCCAGACTAATTGAGAAAAAAAAACTTACTTCATTTTTTTTCTTGCAACTGGCGGGAATCGAACCCGCGACACCAGTTTCACAGTTGGCCGTATAACCGACTGCACCACGGTGCCTGTCGAATGAAACGCTCATAGTCTGGTGTACTTTCTTTTAATTCTTCATTCAATTAATCTTTTTGACACATAGTGAGATTTTTTTGTTTACATGCTAGCATATTTTGTATATGTTACATTTATTCTAATAGAAAAAAATAATCTGTTTTTCCTACAGTGATGTCTCGAGTCGGAATATTATTATATAAATGAAATATTTCTATCTTACAGTCACAGGCACCGCAAGACGGAGCAGGAAGAAGATGAAGAGTTATTAGCAGAAACAAACGTTAAACAAAAGATAATATTCCGTTTCGAAGCCTCTCCCCCGTACATCAAGAACGGGGAGATGAGAGATTATCAAGTGCGAGGTTTGAACTGGATGATTTCTCTTTATGAGAATGGCATTAACGGAATTCTGGCCGACGAGATGGGGCTGGGGAAGACATTGCAGACCATATCCCTGTTGGGGTACATGAAGCACTTCCGGAATATTATTGGCCCCCATATTGTAATTGTTCCCAAGTCCACGCTCACTAATTGGATGAACGAGTTTAAAAAGTGGTGTCCTTCTCTTCGCGCTGTTTGTCTTATCGGCGACCAGGAGACTAGAGTGAGTATTGCCATTATTACTTCCTAAACCTTTATTAATTGTAAAAAAATAAAGAATAATTACATAGCAATGAAATACATAATAAAATAAAAATAGTAAACGAAAAAATCCCACAAAGGCATGGCCTGTTCGTGGGTAAACAAGAAATGTTTATGGATTTTCGCTCCTATAATAAATAGACAGGTATAATATTTTTGTGTAATATAAGAAAGAGAAAAGAAAATATTCTGTAAAAGATTACAAGGTACTTTTTAATTTTAAAGTAATTAAAAAGGATATTAAAAACATATAAATATTCCTTATTATTAAAGGGCGTTCCATTATTAATTTGAGTATTGTTACAGGGGAAAAAAACTGCCTTCATTAGTTAACAATATTTTACTGTAGTAAACATCTAACAAATTTGCAAATATATTATACTACTGCAAATGTGAAAGTCTATTAAAATATCAAATTTACAATTGTTTTAGTTAAATTAATATTTTGCAAAATATTTCAATCACAAATTGAAACAAAAAACAAAATATGATTATTTTCTCTCCCGGACAATTTGTATTTTGTCGCTATCGTGGTGTTGCGTACAAGTGATGATATGATTCTTAATAGGATTGTTTATTGGTGATTCCAGAATACATTTATACGCGACGTTCTGATGCCCGGTGAGTGGGATGTTTGTATCACTTCTTACGAGATGGTCATTCGAGAGAAATCCGTATTCAAGAAATTCAATTGGCGTTACATGGTCATAGATGAAGCTCACAGGATTAAGAATGAAAAGTCAAAATTGTCAGAATTCCTTCGCGAGTTTAAGACTACAAATCGACTTCTGCTGACTGGAACCCCACTGCAGAATAATCTGCACGAGCTGTGGGCTCTACTTAACTTTCTGTTGCCCGATGTCTTCAACAGCTCCGACGTAAGTGTGCGCTGCCTACAGTAAATATTCCGCACTTAAACAGAGCCGCTAGTCATGTAAACTTTTTTTTACAGGACTTTGACTCGTGGTTCAACACCAACCAGTTCTTAGGAGACAATAGTTTGGTGCAGAGATTGCACGCTGTTTTACGTCCCTTTCTACTTCGACGGCTTAAGTCAGAAGTGGAGAAGAAGCTCAAGCCCAAGAAGGAGGTAAAAGTGTACGTGGGGCTCAGTAAGATGCAGCGCGAGTGGTACACCAAAGTTTTAATGAAGGACATAGATATAGGTTTGTATATCTCTATTCTGATATATCAGCATCATCATTGTTGGTTTCACCGTTACTTAACTGCCTCTCGATATTTTTAGTTAATGGTGCAGGAAAAATAGAGAAAATGCGCCTGCAGAACATCTTAATGCAATTACGAAAGTGTTGCAACCACCCGTACTTGTTCGACGGAGCTGAGCCTGGACCGCCGTACACTACGGACGAGCACTTGCTGTACAACTGCGGCAAGATGGCGCTACTGGACAAGTTGCTTCCCAAGCTGCAGGAGCAGGGTTCGCGCGTGCTCATCTTTTCTCAGATGACTCGCCAGCTCGACATCCTGGAAGACTTCTGCTACTGGCGCCAATACAAGTACTGCCGCCTTGACGGGCAAACTCCCCATGAAGATAGGAATCGGCAAATCGAAGAGTATAATTCAGAGGGCAGTGAAAAGTTTGTGTTTATGCTATCCACTCGTGCTGGGGGTCTCGGTATTAATCTCACATCCGCCGATGTGGTTATCATCTACGACTCCGACTGGAATCCTCAAATGGATCTACAGGCTATGGACAGGGCTCATAGAATCGGGCAAATGAAACAGGTGAATGCAAATTAAAAAACAATTTGTTAAATATCATTTACTAACTAATCAGGAGTGTGAACAATAAGAAAATGATTTTTCAAATTTATAAAAAATATTTAGACTATATGTTTTAAATTTCCATGATGAGACCTCAATTATACTGGTTTTACATTTTCATGCCATGTATTATTTGTGTACTTGAACATATTTAAAATTTTTGTTTTTGGTGCATCTAGCCGCAAATAATTGTTCAGGAGATAGAGAAGAAAGTTTTTCATTTTAGTCGATACATAAATACCTAAATTTTGTTGAAGAAAATAAATTGACTGGCAGAAATAGAAAATTGAGATATCACAAATCAATTGACTAACAAAAACTGGAATAGATGATATCCAAATTCCATTTACAAAATGTCATTTAAAATTTCCATATGATCTTCTGTTCAGTAAATATATAGTAAATATGATCTTCTGTTCAGGTGCGAGTCTTCCGGTTGATCACCGAGAATACCGTGGAGGAGAAAATAGTAGAAAGAGCGGAAGTCAAGTTGCGACTGGATAAGTTAGTTATCCAATCAGGTCGCTTGGTGGACCAAAAGACTCAACTCAACAAGGACGAGATGCTTAACATGATCAGACACGGGGCTAACCACGTCTTCTCCTCCAAGGACTCTGAGCTAACCGAAGATGATATTGACTCTATCTTGGAGCAAGGAGAACGAAAGGTATGTGCGGTATCAACTTTTATGAAATCTCACAAGATTTTCATTTTATTTCATTACTGTCGGGAACTTTAGCGCTATACGGATTATGTAAAAAAATAAGCATTTAATTACTTAGCTAAATTGCTCAAAAATGAAAAATGTTTTAAAAGGTGAATGGGCTTGCAAAGTATGGAGCTTTGCCCTGTGATGAGTTATATACCAATCAAAATATAGACGACTCATCTCCGTTCCGTGTGACTAAATACAGACCCTAATTTTTGATTTCTGTAAATAAACAATCATTGTTGTTAATTCCTTGCAATAAATAATGAACAATATTTTCATTTAGTTTTAGAAAATAAGTAGGTAATAAAAGTCATTTTTATTATGCGTCTGTAGTAGTAGCAGCAGCAGCAGCAGAAGGGGAGAGGGGAGGTTGCCATGTGTTGAACATAACTCGGCTTTGTTTGACCTTCCAGCAGGCGTGCTGATTGGTTTTTCTCGAGCGGGCGCTTGTCGTAAATTTTACATCCAGTTTTCTCCATGTAAATGTTAGGGAATTGCTGTAAGGTTATGAAAAATGATTAATGACCATACTTTAAAAAATATATATTCGACTTAAAAAATAAATATATAACAAAAAACGAAACAACATTCTAAATATGATAGTATTTCAAAACAAAATATTAGACCTATTAGTCAGAATCCATATTCTCATCCTTACAATTGTTGCCAATATTGAAGGTCAGCTCTCAGCTGATCGACATACATATTTGTGCATCTCGAAACATCGTTGATCAATAATTATCATATCGATAATTTGAAAGAATGCATTTAGTTCATTTTCAATACTATTCAAGAGCGTTTGGAGTCAAGCCAGTGAAGAAACACGATATGTTGTATTTCGCCATTGTGTAGATTTATTTTTTGCAATGAAAAATTCTCCTTCAGAATCGTCTGAAATGTTTTCTTTTTCGGTAGCACTATTCTTCAGCTTGTTGCTCGATTTATTCTTCCGAAAACTCGTCATTTGAGAGAAAGTAAGTCTCATCATCTTCACAATGGATATTGTGGAGAAATGTTTTGAACGCAACTCTACAAAGTAAATTATTTTAAAATATGTCCTCACGAAAATGCGACATGTTTGGCCTTGATAATTGTGACGTTGAGATTCGTGATTTTTTTTTCAATAAAAACCTTTATTAGCATAAATAAACAAAACATGCAGTAAAAAAATGGAACAATTAAGGTTTAACTTGCCAAAAAAGAGTCTGGCTCTTGTGTTTGGAAAGTTTACAAAATGTTATAAAAAAGAAACAAAAAATGCAAAACAAAATAATAAAATAAATAAAAAATTAAACAGTTGTAAAAATTAAGAAAAAATAATAATAATGAGTAAAAAAAAATAAAACACAAAATTTATAAATTGAAATACACAGGCACATATTATACATACATTTTATTTTCAAAATACGCTTAATGTTTATCATGTCAGGAAGCTTTTCTTTAATTTATTCTTAAATTTTCCGTAATTTATTTCTTGGCGTAGATTTTGTGGTAAATTATTGAAAAGCTTCCGTCCTATATAAGTACAATGATGTTTGGCCGTGGTAGTTTTAATTCTCTGTAGAGCGAGGCATCCTGTTCTTAACCTTCCCGTAATACGGTCCGATGGGAGGCTCTCCTTATGCACCTGGAGCATACAACACTTTCCGTAGATATCTATGGTTTAATAAACATTAAATTCTTTGAACAGTTTGGTAGTTGATGGATGGTTCAAGGATGGTTTATATAGTATAATTTTAATAATTTTTTTCTGTAGAACATTTAAGGGTCTAAGATGAGTGTTAAAAGCCCCTCCCCATCCAACTATTGCATATTGAATGATTGACTGTACTAGAGCATAATAAACTGTCTTCAATTGATCTGTCGATAAGATAGCTCTAAGCTTTAAAAATATGTGGAATAATTTTCTTAGTCTTTTGCACATTGAATCTATTTGTTCTTTCCATTTAATATTTTGGTCGATTATTATTCCTAGATATTTTATCTTAGATTTTTCGGTCAGGGTAACACATTGAGAAGAACAGTTTATATGGTCTCTGCAGTTTTTGTCGTGAGATTTTAGGTCTATTTCTATTGTTTAATGTGAATGTTAGGTAGTGGGTTTTTTTCTGAATTCATTGTCAAGTAACTTTGATCCAACCACTCTTTAAATACCTTTAAGTCTATATTAGCCGCTTTATTAACCTCATTCCAAGTTTTTTTCATTAAAAATCATCACAGTATCATCGGTGTAAGAAATGACTTCGCCTTGAAGTGGTAAATTGAACATTATATTGACATAGATTATAAATAGTATAGGACCTAGAATACTACCTGGTGGGATGCCGAAGCAGGAGGAAGCTGAACCGCTCAATGTTTTATTTATCCTGGTGTACTGGATTCTGTTTTTTAAGAATTCTTCTAACCATACAAGAACCGTTCCACCAATCCCATAAAATTTCAGTCTGTTCATCAGTCTGACGTGTGATACAGTGTCAAAAGCTTTTCTTAGATCTACAAATATAGCAAGTACCTTATTACCCTTGTCCAATGAATCGTATATTATTGATGTTAATTTAGCTATGGCATCTTGAGTGCTTATATTTTCTCTAAAGCCATACTGATTACCGTTAAGTATGTTATTTGCTTTTATATAAATTAACAGCTGCTTTTTTACTTCTTTTTCAAAAATTTTGGCAATATTTGATATAAGAGAAATTGGACGATAGTTGGTAAGTTCTTCGTGATATCCGTTCTTGTATATTGGGACTACTATTGTTTTTTTATAGTTTTTTGGAAAAACTCAATTTTTCAAGCTTGTATTTACAATATGAGTGATTGGGTAACTTATAAAAGGCAATAAAGCTTTAATTAATGGGACAGTTACATAATCAAAACTTGGACTGGCAGAGTTTCTTAGACTATTAATGTGTTTTTTAATTTCATCTTCTTCTATTTCATCAAAATAATCAAACTTTACTTTATTTACACTGTTTCGAGAATATTGTTTTTAAAACCAGGATTAATATTTTTTGCATGATTTTAACCGACCTTAGAAAAGAAGTCGTTAAAGTGATTAGCCATCTGTTTTGGTTCCTTATCTGCTAGAATTAATTTATTATTAAGTTTAATCTTTTGTATCCGATTAGAAACATTACATTTTCTTTCAGATATGTCGTTTATTATGTGCCAAATTTTTTCATTGTCATTGTCACTTTCTCGTATTTTTTTTTCTAAAATATGTTTCTCTAGTCCGTTTAATAATCTTTGTTAGGTTTTTCTATATTTTTTATAAAAATATGATAATTTTAGGTTTTGTGGATATCTTTTAAAAAGTCAAAAAATATTCTCTTTTTTGCGGATAGACACAACAATTCCATGGTAAAGCCATTTGCCGAAATTTAGATTTTATTTTTAATACGGATTGAGTCGAAGCCGCTTCGATATAATTATTTAATGTTTTTCATATGAAATCGCCCAATCGTGTGCATTATTAGAAGATAACGTGGATAACCGGTTTTCATTTTGTATGTTTTCGTGCAATTGTTCGATATCAATCTTACTAATAATTTTAATACTATCCCTTTTCTGACTAGTACATTTTTGGTCATCTATTAAAATAGCAGTGTAGTGGTCTGTAATGTTTGTTTCCCATATAGCGGTTTCTATCTTATTTATATTTTTGCAATTTGTTCAAATGTGATCTAAACACGAAGGAGTTTGTCCTGGAACTACTCTTGTGAAATTTTCCATGCATGAAATAAAACTTAGTTCAGCCATCATATTCAGATATTCCTCTTTGATTTCGCTGCTGTTGTTATCAGCAATATTAATGTTGAAATCATCCATCATTATTGAAGGATATTCTTTGTTATTGAGAATAATTTGTTTTAGTTCCTGAATAAATTGGATGGGTTGTGAACTGTGTGTGCGATACATAGCAAATATTTGTAAACTTTTACCGCCTATTTTGATTGTTATTAATAAACAATTTGCAAGTTGTAACTGTATTTCCTGAACATTTTCAATAGTATGATTATTGTGAATAAAAACTACTATTCCGCTATTTTTATTTATATGATAATGAGTTGAGACATAATTATAATTATGTGATGATGTTCCATTTAAATTTAAACGGTCAAAAATAAAGTAAAAAAATTACCTGAAGCGCGACGTTAATACGTCCGTAATGGGACGTGGCCAATGCAATGGACCAGATCATTTTAGCGGGAATTTGAAATTATAAATTTACTTGAATCGTGGCCAATGCAATGGACCGGAAAATGATATTTCCCTATTGCAGCCCCCCACGTGTGCTCAAATTAATCAAATATCTTATCTTGCCTTTGTTATTGCATAGCTTTTCTGAGTTCTCCTAGGTATTAGTTATTTTTATTTTACATTTTTTAAACGTTTATTTTAAATGAAATATTTATTAGTGTTTTATTTTTTCTGACTGACATCTGAATCGTAAGATTTGCTGCATTCCCATACCAATATAGTGCTCTATGCTGCAAAAGGTGCAGGCAACAAGATTTTAGTGTTGTCCCCCTAAACTCCAACAAGAAATTCATAAAATATCTGAATCTTTTTTTAATACAACCAAATTTAATGTACTTTTTAGACCAATGAACTCAAAGAAAAGCTCGAGTCACTGGGAGAATCTTCGCTAAGAGAATTTACCATGGATGCACCGGGAGCTACCGACTCTGTGTACCAATTCGAAGGTAAACAATCAATTCCAGAGCTTGTCTTATTTGTGGTGTCATTACATTGTTAAACGAGTACTTTTTAGACAAATTGACTGAAAATATCCTGTTATATAAAATCTGCACTCCCATGTCATCATTTTCAAATTATTAAAAAAAAAAATCAAGACGAAATTTCGTGTTGTTTGCATGTATGTGTAAACATGTCCTTATCTAGAGAACCTTATTAATCATCGAAAACAATAATTGAGTTTAATGTATAATTTATTTAAAAAATGTTTTTAATGATTATATTGTATTTAAACCATCTAAGTCAGTCTCGCAGTCTAATGATTAGCATGCTTGCTTCCCATATATCTCAGGTTTGATTCGAACCAACATGGTTGACATGAAATATTTATTTAAAATAGTATGTTTACACTGCACATGAAACATTAGACTCATCGTCTTACCTTCATGTAACAGAACAAATGGTCGAGGTAAGCTACCAATGCAATGCCTTATGCATCATTAGGTAAGAAAGGGGGAATGATGACGACGGAGCATATAAATTGAATAGATATGATAGAATTGATAAAAATTTAGAGTGTCTAGAAATGATGAATTTTGGTGGTAAAATTTTGTGTTTCTGTTGATACGACGGCAAACATCGCAATGAACACATTCTATTATAAGAGGCCATTGACAAATGACATTACGAAGGCCAAGTGCAAAGCGTGTTGTTTTCATTTACGCTAAGATCTTTTGAAAGACATTGTAACAATCGTAAAGACCTTTATTGTGGTCTAGTATAGTTCGGCTTGTGGATGGTTATTGTTAAAAATAGATTTGATAAATTGGCCACAATATTAATATTATTACATAATAAAATGGCGCATTATGATTTATTACAGGCGAGGATTATAGAGAAAAACAAAAGATGATGGGCATCGGAAGTTGGATAGAACCACCCAAGAGGGAGAGAAAGGCCAACTACGCAGTGGATGCATACTTCAGGGAAGCTCTTCGTGTATCGGAACCCAAGGCTCCTAAAGTAAGTTTCCAAAGTGTATTAATTGTGTTGAGTCCTAGTTCAAAGTAATGGTAATTAGCCGCCCTAATAATGCTGAAATCCCAAACTAAGGAAAACAGCAGGTAAACAAACCTTATTGTTACATACTATCATGATTTTATTGAATTTTTTATGGTAATAAAATAATTAATTTATAAAAAAACGGATACCCTTCAGTACATAATGGATTTGATTATTTTAAGAATTCTTCATTTAAACTTTTTGTCCTCGATACTTTAATACTTTCTTAAATAATTTCCAGTTTAATGTCTCTGATTTCTTAATTTAGTGAAAAATTCAGTAACTATTTAAAAACATGTTTCTATTTTATGCTAATTACAGTAAAACCCTATTTTACGTTTTTCAAGGGAGCAGCGAAAAAAAGTGTTGGACCAAAGAAAACGCCAAAGTGAGGAAATGAAAGACTCCAGAAAAATTGTAATGGCACCACAGAATTTCAACTGTCATTTACATTGCGGCAAAACTGAAACTTTTATGAAAACTCTTCAAACAATCTTCTTTCCAAATAATATTTCTATTGCCAAATTTTTAAACTATCTGCATCGTAATTTATTGATGTAAAGACTTTATTCTTCCAAAACATGCGTCAACCGCATGTCACAATTTAGTAAAATGTTAAAATTAGTACTTAAACTAAATGGTCAATTACACGAAACCTACTTTGAATTTAGTTGGACAACAGTTTACGCATTTTTTTATTTACCATTTTGGACAAACGCGGCGGCATGTGGCTCAGCGTCTTTTAAAAGACAGAATGAGTTTTGAAAAAATTTCAATGCAAAACCGGGGTTATGGAAAACATTGATTGGGGGGATATTTGAATGAGAATATATGGAAAAAAATGGGACCTAAACATTTCGGCGTAAAAAGTGGGAAAAGTAAAATTGAGGAACGTAAAAACGAGGTTTTACTGTATATGTAAGTAGAAGAAGGAAAACAGTGTATTATACCTACATGCAATGCTCATATCTAGAAACATTTTTACAGAGATAATAAATCTACTAACTTTTAATTAAATCTTCGATTACAAAAATGTACGGATTTTGAAAGGGTTACTGCTAAATGCAATATCTTTCAGCTTACCAAAAACCAGACTAATGCAAATATTTCTTTAAAAAAATATATAGCATAAAAATTTTATCACATTTTTGTGTACCATGTCAAAGTTAGTATCCATTGATTACAGAGTCTTGTGTTATATTCTGTTTGTACCTATAGGCTCCACGTCCACCTAAGCAGCCCATGGTGCAGGACTTCCAGTTCTTCCCGCCGCGCTTGTTCGAGCTGCTGGACCAAGAGATCTACTGGTTCCGGCGTTCCCTGGCTTACAAGGTGCCGCGCAATCCCGAGCTCGGTGCCGACGCCGCACGCATCCAGAGGGATGAGCAACGCAAGATCGACGAGGCTGAACCCCTCACCGACCAAGAGCTTGTGGAGAAGGATCATCTACTAACCATCGGTTCGCAATACTTTCTACTAATGTGTCTCACTAAATCCTTCGTAATTAACACAACCAGAGGGAAGATCGGCGAGCTTGCGGAGAAGGATCATCTACTTACCGACCGTTCCAGTTTCAGCTGCAAATATTCATATTTTTCATCTAAATATACTGTCAATTTCTAAATTGTAAGTCGAGTAAAATTTACATTGCATTTACAATGTAAATTTTTGAAGCAAACATAAATATGTTTGCCTGAAAAAATCTGTATTTAAAAAATGTTTTTATTTTACAGGATTTACTATTTGGACCAAGCGAGATTTCAATCAATTTATTAAGGCTAACGAAAAATATGGACGAGACGATATAGAAAATATAGCCAAAGAAGTAGAAGGAAAGACACCTGAAGAGGTTATGGAGTACTCGGCCGTGTTTTGGGAGCGCTGTCACGAGCTTCAAGATGTGGAAAGGATCATGGCACAGATCGAGCGAGGGGAAGCTAAGATCCAGCGCCGTGCTTCTATCAAGCGCGCTCTGGATGCCAAGATGGCGCGCTATCGGGCTCCCTTCCACCAGCTGCGTATTTCCTATGGCACTAACAAGGGCAAGAACTACATCGAGGAGGAGGACCGCTTCCTCGTGTGCATGCTACACAAGTTGGGCTTCGACAAGGAGAATGTCTACGAGGAGCTTCGGGCCGCCGTGCACGCTGCTCCGCAGTTCCGCTTCGACTGGTTCCTCAAGTCCCGCACTGCCGTGGAGCTGCAGCGGCGCTGCAACACGCTCATCACCCTCATCGAGCGTGAGAACCAGGAGCTGGAGGAGCGCGAGCGCGCGGAGCGGCGAGGCGCTCAGCATTCGGCGCCGCGCGCTGCCAAGCGACGCCCGCCGCCCGCTCCGCCCGCCGATCACGCCGATCCCAAGCACAAGAAGAAGAAGAAGGCTTGAGTGACACTTTTTAAATCCAACCGTATTTGATACTAAATTGTTTAATTTATTCCAATATGCTGTGATCGTGTTAGCTTTGGGAATACCGAGTATTGAGTACCTGTCACTTTACTGACCAAGAAGCTGCCAGTGATATGCAACATTTGTTTACATATCGGATGTATCGCACATAAACTTCAACTGGTGATCCGACATGCTAAATATACTGCGCATTGTATTGCAATATACCTAAATGTAATTCTTAAAACTGTGTTGTATGTAGTGAATTAAATCCCTGAAATTGTATTCTTAAAAAAATAAATCAGTATTTTAACATCATATGCAAAGAATTTTATTACGATAAGGTGGGTTTCTATCGACCAAAACAGATGGAGCTGGAACTTAGCAATGTCTGTTGATAGCTGTCTCTGAAGTTCTAATTCTGGCTTCCCAATTTTGAATTAACTTTGTCGAAGGTGCTTCACTTATTCGGGAAATATTGTATATGAAGATTGTAGAACTTATGCCTAGCCGCAGTAAGTGAAAAATTTCAATCAATGATGAAATGTCAATGGCAAATAAAAAATATTTTTCTGGATTCTGGCCGAATATTATCGAAGAGAGAGATGCAAAACCGCAAGATGCGCCGCGACTTCCTTCAGTTAAATGGCCAGTTTCGACAATACAACGGGTTTTTATTATATGAGTATTCGCAGATTGAAAACAAAATGCGAATATTCATATAACAGTGTTTCGGCTAGTGACCTTGATGCTTTTGTTCACAACATTAAACGAATGAGTAAGATGAGATCGTGGTGGCCCTGTGCAGGGTGGGGGGTGTTTATTAGCTGTGAGAAATAGAGAAAACTTGCGAGTTGAGCGTTTTTCTATTTTGGATACGTCCAATAAAGATCTCTGTTTAAAACTGACATGCAAATCCAACTAATACCTACCTACCTGAAGATGGACATGTTGATGAGGCCCAATCACAGTGGCACAGTACACCCAGACTTGATAAAAATCACATTTTTTAATTTATGTGTGCTCATCGTGAATCGAACCCGGAACCTTCCGTGTTCCGTTCCATTTTGTCTAGTCAGTGCCAAGATCTAGATTATAATAAATAAAGCGATGAATGAGAAGATGTATGCATGTAGAGAAAGCTAGGTCTGTATGGAGACAGCGATATGGCGTTCTATCCTCTCTGCCTATTCCTTCGGGGAAACGGCGTGATGGTTTGTTTTGTTTTTTTATAAGATTTTCGGTTGAAAATTTTTAATGCATGCTATTACTTGTTGATTTTACCCTTTGCTCAGTGGTCCAATATTCTTTGTACCGAACCGGGTAAACAAGTAAAAACTAAATTATCCAGAACGTACATTTGAATAATAAAACATATTTGACTATTTATAGAATATCTAAAGCCACATTTCTAAAAAAAATATGGTGAATTATATAAATTAAGTACTGTATATAAAAGTGGATTAAAACTTAAAACAGATTATAATTGCATATTATTTAGTTTTAAAATTGGTTAACGAAAGTAGGTACTTGAACTTTTTAATAAATGCGCGACGATTGCGAGACGGCCGATCTAAAAATAAACAAATGCCTATGTAAAACTCACTATGGAAATATCGTTTATCCTTAACTACTCGTATCATAACTTTTATTTTAATACAAGATTTATATTTACAATAGTATGTTCGATGAACACACACTTGTACCCGTCGGGGTCGTAATTTATACATAACTAATATATGCATTCAACTATGTATTGGTTGGATTCAACTAAAAGCAATTTACCTATACGCCTTTGGTTCCAATATTCTTTTATGGCACAGAAACATGGAAAATTCGTCAGCCACTATATACGAGTATAGTGGGCGATAGCAGACTATCGTCTGCTAGGGAATTTCCAGCCTCAGTTTATCAATTAGAATCTCGGGCACCGTGAAATTTCACCCTTTTGAGCCTAAGAAGTTATTTTTTGCTGTTAGGAGCAATCTTAATATCTTCTTTAGCTCCGTATTTTCTCAATCAAACAGTCCGCACAATAGTAATGACCCATCAGATTCAAGTACATTGAATGTGTTTTCATTAATTGGTATTTACTTCACAGAGTCAGATAAAATGGGAAAAATGAAAAATTTAGACGTTAAAAAAGGACCTGGACATGATGGCATTCCACCATTATTCGTTAAAATGTGTGCTTCGAGCCTAACACAACCATTAAATATAATGTTTGACAAATCTTTACAAAGTGGAGTCTTTCCAGAGCTCTGGAAAATAGCAAATGTTACCCCTATCTATAAAAACGGTGATAAATCCGACATGTGTAACTATCGTCCAATATGCATTTTATCCTGTTTTAGTAAAATTTTTGAGTCTATAACGTACCCATATATCTACTGTCAATTAAAACAAGTACTTAGCTCCCAACAACACGGATTTGTGAGTAAAAAAATAACCATCACAAACTTACTGGAATATGTGGACTTTTTGCATAGCACTGTTGGTTCCAGGGGACAAGTCGACGCAATTTATACGGACTTTAGCAAGGCGTTTGATAAAGTTAATCATCGCATTCTCAAAAGAAAACTTAAAAATATTGGTATGCATGGTGACCTGCTGCGTTGGATTCAGTCATATATATCAAATAGGTGTCAAGTGGTAATGGTTAGAGGTTATGAGTCACTGCCCTATTCTCCAAATTCCGGAGTTCCCCAAGGGTCTCACCTAGGTCCATTTTTATTAACGTCCACTAATTTGTATTAACAACCTGCCAAATAAATTAAAATGTTTGTCTCTCTTGTACGCTGATGACATTAAAATATATAGTAAAACTTATTTGTAATAAAATTGGAAAGACTGATATATAATAAAACTGAGTGGAGGATTGTATTAAATTGCAGACTGATTTGCAAACTTTATTGAGTTGGTGCCATAAAAACGATATGCAATTAAACATTAAAAAGTGCTACTCTATCAGTTTTACTCGTAAAACTAACCCAATAATTTTTGACTACTCTCTTGGTGACAAACCATTAAGTAGGGTTAACATTATTAAGGATCTCGGGGTTTATTTTGACACGAAATTAAATTTTAAACATCATATAGATTACATAACTCGTAAGTCACTTAAGCTACTGGGGTTCCTAAAAAGAGTAACCAAACCCTTCAAAAAACCGGAAACTGCCATATGTCTATATATGAGTTTGATTCGCAGTAATCTTGAGTATACCTCATGCGTATGGAGTCCGCAATATCAAAATCATATAAATTCAATAGAATCTGTTCAAAAAAAGTTCTTAAAGTACCTTTTGTATAAGTTCCAAATTTCTAACCCACGTTCAAATTCAAATTACGAGCAACTTCTAACTCTTTTTCATTTCAATTCTCTGGATAAAACACCGCGTTGTTTTCGAAATAAAATTTCTGTATAAAATATTAAACTACAAAGTAGATACTAACCTCCTAAATAAAATACAAATTAATGCGGGATTGAGAACACTCAGACATCGGAAAATATGTAAACTGCCTGTGTTTTCAAATAATGCTACATACCACACACCTATGGCCCGCATGTGTCGGGAGTATAATATATACTGCCGAAACAATAAAATTTACATTTTTCATGATACTCTCTCAGCTTTTCCGAATAATCTCTTAGGAATAAATCTTATTCAATAAGTTCACAAGTACTTATTTTTTATCGCATTGTATCCTGTATAAATTTTAAAAATATATATGTGTTACAACTTAATGTATAAATCTATTTTGTGTAATTCTATAATTGAAGATATATATGCATGTAAAATTGTATCGACAAATGCTTTCAAATTGTGTTTATGTTTTCTAGTATGATTCTTTGTTGAATTACCTAATAAAATAAAATAATAAAAAAAAAATAGTTTGAGTAAATCATAAGAACAGAAATATTTATTTTAAAAAGTGAATAAAAATAGAGAGATAATCTATCCACACAGCTATAATATATTAAATATCCCGGCGGCCTCCATGGTGTAGTAGTTAAGACGCTTGACTCACGCATGGAAGGTTTCGGGTTCGACTCCTGGAGAGAACTAAAAAACTAAATGTGATTCAAGCTACTTTTTCTGCCTGTCTGTTATTATTATATATTTTTTAATTACAACACAAACAGTCAGGCATTTGTCGGAAAGTTCAAGTGCTTTCGTTCACCATTTTTAAGACTCAATGTAAAATAAAAATAATGTTTTCATTTTCACTTAAAAATTATATATTAATGAGTCAATCATAGAATTAAGAATAGTCCAGAAGGAGCGTAGAATCACATTTGAATACATCGGACTGTGTCCAAAAATGCCCCCACTATGTCGCACTTTCGCCGCGCGCATACTTAAAGTCGCCGCGTAATGTTGCCATGTTGCGAAAAATATAGCCATAACACAAATGTAATTAATATAAAATAAAAAAAGCAATTTGTTGATTTCTCTAAAATTTTATTGTACACGCGAAAACATTGATTGACACAACAGAGTAAATAAGTAAATTGTATTTAAAAAAAAAGTTTTTTTACAAAATACATAAGAGGTAAAACAGAGCATTTAAAAAAATAAAGGATAATTACATAGCAATGAAATGCATATTAACAGTAAAAATAGTAAACAAAAAATCCCACAAAGGCATGGCCTGTTCGTGGGTATACAAGAAATGTTTATGAATTGTTTGCTCCTATAATAAATAGACAGATATAATATTTTTGTGTAATATAAGAAAGAAAAATGAAAATACTATGTAAAAGATTAGAAGGTACTTTTTTATTTTATAGTAATAACTTAATAAAAAACTTTTCTCATGAAAATTGCATCAAAATCCACCTAAAGAGAAACGGGATAGATGTAAATAATGTTTAAAATATATTTATTTAAATTAAACCTACCTTATTTGGAAAAGCTCCTTTGCTTAATTTTTTCAATCCACCTTTTGTGTCATAAAAATATTTCCCCTCAAAATGCATCGAGCAAATTATGCTCCGCTTTGTTGGTTTCCAAAATTCTTCTCGCAGTACTCTTTGTATTATTTTTATCCACTCCGTTTTCCTTCTTTTATCAGCGGAGAAGCTAAAATTCCACTAAATCAATTAAAACTTATGTTCTTATTAATAAAAAGTAGCGTAAAAAATTTGACTACCCTGGCAACACTAACAAAATGCCCATTATGTTTTCTTTGAAAATCTGACAGGTGGAAAATTAATAAAAAAATTGAGTAATGCATTTGCTACACACACATGTATTCGGTACTTAAACATGAAATGTGATCCCATACATGTTTCTTTAAGATCCCAGCAGTATTTTTACACTTTAAAACGAAACAACACAGCACAGTTGAATTAAAATCGGAAATTGCGTACTGAGCGACGTCTACAAAGAAACTAATGGGTCAAAACGTAAACCAACTTATTTATGAGTAGTTTAGTCGCATTCTGTTTGATGTGCGTATGCGGCTTCTGGACTATTCTTAATTCTATGGAGTCAGTATATTTTTTTCGAAATGTGCCTTTAGATATTCTTTAATTACTGAAATATTATTCTTTCATCAAATGTTTTCCCGGTTTGCCGCAAAAAAATATTGGGCCACTGAGCAAATACTGAAATCAATAAGTAATCGAATGCACTAAAAAAATTTAACCGAAAATATTATTATATTTTACTTTTACAAAACTTGCCTTTAGCCCTGACAGTAAGATAAGAAATGAAAAACAATCATTTCACAATTTCACAAATTATTTAAAAAAACAACAAAATAGGCAACGATTTTATGAATACATTTCTTTGAACATACAATTATTTACACTGATACTGAGAATTCTTTATAACTCGTTGGTGCAAAATAGACTCGAGAGTGGCTCGATGATTTGGGGGCCGTGTGAGTTGAAGTACTCTCTTATGGTGGAGAGGGTTCAGAAGAAATTTCTTCGGTTTCTCTACACGAGGGAGTGCGGATATTATCCATGGCTTTATTCCACTGAGTTCCTCCAGGGTATGCTTGGTTACATCAGTTTAAAGACCAATAGGAATGTGTATTTAACTACGATTTTCTTTCAATTGTTGCGCGGTATTATTGACAACCCTGAAATTATGCGGAGCATTAGCTTTTATGTTCCGGATAGACACCTTAGACAGCGTCAGCATAGACTGTTTTACATTCCAATATACAAGACCAACCTGCCAATGGTTATGCGTGTTGGAAGGGCTATCTCTATGTTGAAAAATATTACTTTTGATATTGACATTTTTCATGTCTCTGAGGGAGTTTTTCGTTACAAGATTCTCTTACTTTTTAACATATTATTCTTTGGATAATATTATGTATACTTATGTGTTATTTTTATATGTACCTAATTTTACCTCATTATTTTAATTATTTCTATATGTATGAAGTATGATATTTCATTCTGTAATGTACATATATATGAATTAATAAAATTGAATCGAATTGAAAAAAAAAATATATTTTAGAAATTATCTTCGAGTAATGCCTGTAAATTGACCCTGGTAATTTCCATTCGATAGAAATTGCTTTGCAGAGGTGCTGACTGAATTCTAAGAAAACCTTTATGTCAAATAAATTATCCAAATACAAGTAGCATAATAATAATAATATAATTCCAGTGGGTAGGTATCGGTATAGGAATGATAATTGTATTAGTACCTAGACTACACGCGCGCGAGAGATATAATAGGGAATATTGTCGCTAATTGTCCGATGGGCGATAGCGGCGGACACGCGCACGCCAGAGGAGCAGCGGAACACGCTCTCGGTGCGGTGCTGCGGGCCACGGGCTGCGGCAGGCGGCAGCCGGTGCGCCCTATAGCCTACAACACGAGCGCGGGAAGATAAGTAGAGCGGCGGCGACAGTCGGCGGCAGTCGGTAGTAGTCCCCTCGCTCGTGCGGTGCGCCGCATATCGAGTCGCCCCAGTAGCGTCTCCGGAGACGGTAGCCAGTTCAGCCTGCAGCCCGCGGCGATGAAGCCTCGCGGGAAGGCGGGAGCGCTGGCGGCCCTCGGGGGTGTTGTCGCGTCTGTTGGGATAATCTTGGCGTCCTACGGGTTCCCTAAAATGATCGCCGATGAAATTCAAAGGGTAAATAATCAGTCTTCACTCGATAAAATGAAGCTCCACTGTTAAACTAAGGCTAAATGTACTCGATAGATTCTCCTTCTTGATGGTTAAATCCATTACTATCAAGATTTGGAAATAAATAATGTTTTTTACGGTTATTTTTAAAAGGGGTAAATATAACAGTAAACTAAACGTAACAAGACGGATGTGTACTTACTCAGCCTAAACTTGCCAAAGAAACATTGTATTTAATTTATTTACTCAAAAGGCATCGAGCAATTTGAGCATTGATACGAGAAATATTCAGTTTTACGTTTATGATAGATACCATAATAATTGTGTACCGCGGTCGGAGTAAACTCAAGCTGCAGAGAAAAATGGAAAGTGTTAGTACTGTGAAAATTTATTTCCTAGAAAATAAAACCGTCAATGAATATTTGGGACATTTTGTTATTACATAGGTACTCGTACGACGCGCGATGGACGGTATGTACTCGCACAGTAGAGTAGGTTCCAACGCCAACGAATGCGTTCAGTCTGGTTAAATTAGTTTTTTATGTTGCCTATTGCGTTAAAACATCTACTTCTGGCTCTGTGCCTGAGTTCACCACGTTCCTATGTCAGCTTGTTTGTTTTATAATGTCAAAGTACACGCGTAAATATGGAGGGATAAGAAAAGTTTGTTTTTAGCTCAGTTATCAAAAGGAGGCCCCCGGCTCGTAGGAGCCTAGCGGCCCTGACGAGATATGCAATAATTTAAAAAATATGTACTTTCAAATATAGGCAAAATGGTAAATGTTACATAGTGAAGTAAAACTATCACTTAAACCAGCCTCAACAGGCCACAAGCCTAGATTTCCATCCTTGATTTTATTTAATTGGTTTAATTTTCTGTTGTAATAATACACGCTAAATTAAATGTATTTAATTTTTATATTTTCAACGTACGGTGCACGATAACAAATATGCCAAATAGTTTGTACTTAATTGCGTATTTTGAAGGACAATGTGTTTTTTAAAGCCATTAGGAATGTTCCTATTACCTCCCCATTTATGTATTATAGCGAACGTTCGTTACTACAGCTACCGCGAAACCGTCCAATTTTGCCCGCTTTTTTGCAATTATGTTGATTTTCTCCAAAAAAATGTAAATTGTGCTTTACTTTTTAATTACGAAGAATGACCTTGGTAATCATTGAATTGGGTTGCAATTGTAAATTCAGTCATATTTAAATGCGATTTCAAGTAATTAAAAATTTTGATGGCGGGCAAAATTACCCGCATGTTCCTCCATGTTTGCCCGCAACCATTATTTGTTAAACATATGATTTTTTTGCTCATATATTTATTGCTCATATGACGTTCTTGTCTAAGAACCACTTTATTGAATTATTAATTCAAAGACAAAATTGTCGTTTGAGCATATTTTCAATGGCTAACTTATAAAATATTCGTCTAAAAACAATTGGGCAAATTTACCCGCCAAACTTTATTTGTTTTCATACAAGCAATTCATAGGCCTTAGGGTTGTCAAAATCTTGTTGATATCTTAAGAAAAAATAATAAATCTTGTTTATTTAAAGAAATGCTTTATTTAAGTACATGCTACATTTTCGAAATGGCAAATACTTATACCTATGATATGAGAAATAATAACTGTTTCAGGAATATAGTTAACGAAAAACTATGAAGGTTAAAAATAGACGACATCAATTTTAAAAATGAATATAAATTATTTCGGAATCAAAGTCCATAACTACAAAAAGTGAAAAAATATCGTTTGAGGGTGGATAATAATGAAGGCTAGTTAACTCCAGATATAATGAAAATGATCTTATAAAGAAACAAATTGTATACCATGCATAAAATGAGAAATGCTTGAGAAACTATTAAAAAGCAATATGAGAAATATAAAAACACATTATCAAATGAATTAAGAAAGGCAGAGAAAAATTACATTAAATTATCCATAAAAATGATAATATTTTTGAAAATCTAAAATACCCAATGTGTGCAAAACCTTCATAATAGTTTTAATTTAATTTAAACTAATTATTAAAATAAGAAACTGACAACCCTAACACATTTTTTCGTTTGGGCAAAATTGACCACCCAGAGGCTCAACTTATGCCTTTTAATTTGCCCATCGTCATAATTCTTGATTTAAGCTACTAACAACACATAATATAGACAGAAAATAATCTGAAAACCTTTGTCTATATTATGCAACAAGAAAAACTTACCTTTGTCTTTGCTATCGAGCAGTATATTAAAAAACACAGAGTCGTAATTGGCCCGCAAAAAAATTACACGCGCACTTTGACAGGTTCTGACAAGCCACTGAGTAAAGTTAGTGACTACAGCTTCTGAGGAAAGTTAGTGACATAAATCTACTTTCGTCCTTAAGCTAGGGTTTCCTAGGACAGCGGTGTCCGTATCTTAACGGCCGTAGTGAACGGTGATGCGGTGGACAGCCGTCATAGTGGTGACTAGAGAGTGGTTTTATCTTTTAGCGGTGTTATCAACACCATTTTTATAGGAAACCACTCTCTAGTCACCATTACGACGGCTGTCAACCGCATTAATGTTCACTACGGCCGTTAAAATACGGGCACCGCTGTCCTAGGAAACCCGAGCTTTAATGTACCATATTTACCGAAATCACATGGAAATATATTTTTTTAAAGGTTGATCATAGATTAGACTTTTTGGGCAAAATATCCATCCAGGGCAAAATTGGACGGTTTCACCTAACAATAAAAAATTACGTCGATGCGAGAAGGTAATCGGCGTTAGTTGAACCTATGGCCCATTTCACACGTACCGTCTTAATCCGCACGGCACAGTAAAATTAGGGTGGTTATTTTATTTTTTCGTTTACTTGGTTTATGCTCACGGGTAAACACATCGAAAAAAAAATCAAGTGGAGATTAGTGCGTTTACCTGCCATTAAATAAAACGGCATATATTTATGTGAATTGTTCATATCTACCCACGCATTGTACTATTCGTAGGTACTTACCGTATTTTTGATCAGCGGAGACTGATTAAACAATATAAATTACTTCTGTATTCTAACCTTCACTTTACATAATCTACAATCTGCACATCTCCGATCGTCTCGTTCAATGCCAGATAAATGGACACTAATAATTGTTCACATCCGTCTCTGCGAAGCGAACTTCTTCTTCTACTTGTTAGTTCTATCGCCGGAAGGTGTAGTAACTCGGTGCCGATATATGTACTAACTATTATGTACGCGATAATGCGATGGAAGAAAATTCACGTAAGTTCGACCTTAATCCATTGTTCGATGATGACATTGAAACATCTATGGAAATAAAATCTAACAAAAACTATAAATATTATTAATTTTTATGGTTATGGTATTGCCGTTATATTTTGTTTTGAAGTCAAATAAATAAATACTTCGGATATCTCAAAGCAAAAATCATCGACGGTTGCATAGTAGCCAGTAGCTATCAGTATTAAATTAAATGGCTAGACTCTGTTTTCCATCTCTGTTCGCAATATGTGTACATAGAGATACCAGTAAACGTAGAAATGAGTGAAATTAATGTTTTTTAATCGCGATTGCAAATGTTCAGGTCTCTCTAAGTACTAATCGCAGTACGGTAGTATGTACTTGTACACGTACATATTATATATGTACTATATAATATAAGTGTATAGTAGAAATAATGCCTACCTATAAGTAAGCATATTGACTAATATTTAGCTCTTTAACATATTAAACGAGTTGAGCAAATACTTAGATTTAAATAAACGCATATTTCTGTTTTAATTTAAATAATCGTTCACAAGGAGAATATTTCAAAATATTGACGAATTACCCATGTTTACCTACGAGTTCTGTTATTAACGAGTATGTACCAATGCCAGACATTATTTTGTTTCAATGTAATATTTTTCTTGGATTTCAATTTGTTTTAGTTATTTATAAACCTAATGTTTCGGATGACTATTCTCAATTAATTTTATTTTTATTGGGATAAAAAAAAGAATTATTCAAATAATTGAGTATTAAAAGTAGTACATACCTCTAGTTAAAGTTTTTCACAATATAAATACATAATAGTAAAACATGTAACACTAAGGAGAAAAAATAAACGATAATATAAGAAATACTATGATTTGTCTGTTAATCTTATTTATCTATAATTGTATAGATTATCTAGAATTAATCTTAATTTCAATCTCATCTCATTATGTAGGTATGTGGATAATATGTTTAGTATTTACATCGTGTTTTTTGTCTCCACATCCCTACTAAACACAGACTTTTAGAGAAGTGAGTCAGATTATGTTGGGTTATATATCAGTGGCGAATGGTGATTTTATTCATAGGTAAGCTTTAAAAAAAACATATATTTGTACCTAAATAGGAGGTACATAATATAATGTAAGTAATATATACTATAAATTGATATTTTTCTGTAGTTCTGTGTGATACAACAACTTTTATCTATGAAATCAACTCAAACAATATGGCAGAGGAAATAAAAGGAAACGCTTTGTTAGATTCAAAACAAAATCTAACTTCGTGATATATTATATTGATATATTATCCATTACTTTAATATATAATTCATTAAAAATAAATAAAAAATACCACTATGAATTCAGTCGATATTAGGTATTTAATTGAAATGTCAACTGGCCGAATTCTTCTAGTAATTAATAGTGTTAAAACGGCCGCGTGGAGTGCTATATGTCCTGCAATATGACGCATGAAAGTAATTATAGTCTTATATCAAAAGTACCATCTCAAAAAAAAATAGTCCTTAAGAAACAATGTTTGAAATACTGTTTTCCATATCAAAGATCTTCAAATAATCTGTGTAATCTGCAAGTTTAATCTAGGAGAAAAAACCTCCACTGGAGTTAAGACATTCAAAATATAGTATACTTATTTGTATGAAAAAATAAGCTGGAATAATCGGCTAGTTTCTTGGCTCACCGCAGGCGCTGGGCGCGCTTTATTAAAATTTATATTTATATAAGGGTAAAAATACAAACGGTGGAAATAATTAAAAATAAATGGTATTTATTTATTTGTTTTTCTGTAAATAAAGTTGAAATAAAACATTATTATGGTTTGTAAAATGTAATGGTAAGCTGCGCATAATCGGTTCTATACACGGTTCGCCCCTGTTATATATGCCTAGTAGTATTGGGAAATGAGGACTTTAGTGCCATCCAAAATAGTTTTTTTTAACACAATAACAGTACGAAAATTAAATTGTAGGGCGCAACGTTTCTAAAATGCACGAAAAAATATAAAAACACTTCAGCATTTTCCTCTCCGCACCCAGCAATAGCCCAGTGCACCGGTACATTGAACGCAGCGACTTCGAGAATCCGTTACACGACGACAATGGGATGTTTATAGACAGTGAATATAAGTGATAAAACAGAGTATTAAAAAAATAAAGTATAATCACATGGCAATGAAATACATATTAATAGTAAAAAGGGTAAACGTTCGTGGGTATACTGTGTATACAAGAAAATTTTATTGAATTTTGCTCCTATAATAAATAATGGACAGTTATGATATTTTTGTGTAACACGAGAAAGAAAAAATAACCGTATTATTATTGTATATTTTGAAGCGTAACAGAATGCCATGGAATAATATGCCTAATAAACGTCATTAATGGTATCAGACATCATCGGTACGTAGAGGTTCGTGTATACATTGTTCCTAATCACATGATTATATCAATAATGTATTGATTTTTAATAATGAGTGAAAAAAACCTTGGTTGATTTTATTTTAATATCTGCATACGTTAGGCTCGGTTAACAGTGCCTACCTCCATACTACACCAAAACATATACAGAATACCAGCGTACAAACATTATTCGTTTACTAGCATTCGTTTACATATAGAAAATTGTCATTATTTCTGACAAAATTATAAAGCAATGTTCCGATAAGTCAAACAAGCGAAGCAGTGCGAGTGCCAGTGTGGTATAGCAGAATATTTGTACGAATCTTTCGGTTCCGATAATATGGGCAAGGCCTGTTCCGAAGAACCGATATGTTGCGGTAAAAAATATAAATATTCATATAAAAACGTATAAGCAAAAGTGTACTCTATAATATGTAAAGAGATTACAATATTATTAGCAAGCATTCCGACTCCTTCCTTTCCATATCAATCAACCATTCGCCAACTTTCATCCCCAAAACATCTTCTACTTTCGTATTTGCAGAAGCAAGGCAATAAGTTATCCAGCTTCCGCCCGGTGAAAATAAATGATTTTCGAAACACCATTTTTCTGGTTAGCGGGTTTGCCTGCATTAAAAAAAAATATTTTTAATTTGTATAAACGAGTATACAGGTACAATAAATGCATTAAAAATCAATCCAACGTACGCTATTTTATCGTGCAGTATGTATTTATACGGTCGTCGGAAATGTATTTCACGAAGAGTTACAATAAAAAATCACTCGTAATATTTTCTAATACAATAAAACATGAAATATTTTTACAAAAAAATCATTTTCGAAAGTGAATAGTGAAAATAAATGCCAGGATGTTTAAATCAACTGATTTTATGCGCATCGACATAAATGTAAAAATCATATTACGTTATTATTTAATTTGCTACGTGAATTGTAAGGAGTTGTTGGACTTGTATTTGAATTTTCAAATTTATGTGCTTACAATATTGTTATAATTTCAGAAAGTTATTTTAAAGGAGGGATCTGAATCATTTGATTTTTGGCAAGAAACGTCGTTTCCATTAAGTTTTAAGGTTTATATATTTAATGTTACCAATCCCGAAGAAGTCGTCATTGGCCGTTCTCCATCCGTCTTCGAGGTTGGACCTTATGTTTATAGGTTAGTGACTACTTGTACTATGTATCAGTCTAGGTATTTAAAGGGCTAATGACCTGTCATTGGGTGGTTTGAGTGGCCAAATTCCGTATTCCCTTCTCTGAAATGTTTTCTCCATCTTTGTTGTAATATGTTGAATATCATTTTGTCAATTTTAATAATATTATTGTTTTATTGTTAATTTTCAAGACAACACAGAGAAAAAATAAATATTACTTTTGATGAAAAGAATCAAATAACATATTTTCTGAAGAAGAAATTCACATTTGACCAAGAAAAGTCAAAAGAATTAAAAGAAAGTGATTTTGTAATCACCCTTAATACTGCTCTAATGGTAAGTAGGTTTTGAAACGCTTGAATAATATGAGTTCTAGTAGCCTCAGCGTGTGATACAGACAATGTGATGTGCTTTGCTTCCTTGCCAGGGGTTGGTGTTGACCGTGAATAAGGCAGCTTCTTTCCTACTGCCCAAGATAGATCTCGTCTTGCCGCAACTGTTCAATAATCCAACGGACCCCTTCTTGAGGACTACTGTTGCGGATTTGCTTTTTGATGGCATATTAATAAACTGTACTAGCGACGACGCCGTAGTTGGTATGTAAGAATAATATTACGTATAAATTATATGTGTGTATATTGATGTACCAATGTAGTGCCCTATGCTACATTAATCCGCTTCTGGATGTTAATATTGCTAAGCAATGTTCACAGACCAGTGCACAGTTTATTGATGTTCAATGCAAAATATGTAGACATTCTTCTTAAAAGGTTGTGTGGAACTCATCAAAAAACCACTCTGTTTTTTGTATAATCTTTCTTTTAATACGGGGGTGTTCCCAGAAACATGAAAAACGTCAAAACTTACACCTATATATAAGAGTGGATTTTAGTCCTCAGAAGAAAATTACAGACCTGTAGCTGTTCTTTCTGCACCAGCAAAGGTATTTGAAATTACCATATGAAGAATCGTCACTTCCCGAGTAGAGCCATTTATTATTGATGAACAACATGAGTTCAAGAAAGGCCGCTCGGTTGAAACTAATCTACTCGTTTTTTATGAACTCAGTCACGAAAGCTCTGCATGCAGGACATCAGGTAGACTTTTTATATAATGTCTTTGTCAAAGCCTTTGATACTGTCGACTATGATGTTTTATTAAATAAGCTGTACGAGATCGGTTTATCGGATGGTATGTTAAAATTAATGGCGAGCTACCTTCAAAATAGAAACCAATACGTCTTCTACGGTTTATTTGCGTCAGAGTGTTTCCATACTTTCTAGGGTATCCCGCAAGGCTCTAACCTGGGTCCATTGTTGTTCTCAATTTTCATTAATAATATTGAAAATGTAATTTTGAACTCGCCTTTTCTGTTGTTTCCAGATGACTTAAAATTATTTTTAAAGGTGACAATTTCTGACGATTTTCGTCTTCTCCAAGCGGATATATCTAATATATCTGAACGGGGAAGGCGAAACAAACTTAGGTTTAATATTTCCAAGTGTTCGGTCACGTCCTTCACTAGGGCCCAAAAAACTCTAGTTTTTCGCTACAAAATGAATGACCAGAATCTGATACGAACATCGAATGTTAAGGATCTGGGCGTTAGATTTGTGAGCACCCTGACATTTCATGAACAAATGGAGACAATCAGTAGTAATGCATTGAAGATGTTAGGATTTGTTCTGCGTATTGCCAGGGTTTTCAAAAATACCCGCGTACTGAGAACTCTTTACAAATCCTTGGTGCAAAGTACATTCGAGAGTGGCTCGATGATTTGGGGGCCACATAAACTGAAGTACTTTTTTATGATAGAGAAAATTCAAAAGAAGTTTCTGAGATATCTCTACGGGTATTATCCTTGGCTCTACCCGACCAAGTTTCTCCAGGGTTTGCTTGGCTACAACAGTTTAAAGACCAGAAGGAATGTGTACATTTTTATCGATTGTTGCGCGGTGTGATCGATAATTTGGATATTATAAGCATTGGTTTGTATGTTCCTGATAATTACCTAAGACAGCGTCAGCATAGATTGTTTCATACTCCGATAAACAGGACCAACCTGCCGATGCTTATGCCTGTTGGAAGGGCTACCGCTATGTTGAACATCATCGATCTGAATGTTGATCTGTTCCATGTATCTGAAGGGGTTTTCCGGAGCAGGATTCTCCTACTTTTTTGACAAGAGTCTCTAAATATATTTTTATTTCTTTTTATAATATGTAGGCATTCAATTTTAGTTTGTAATGTCTGTATTATTTAAAATAAATTAATTGCATTGAATAGTGCAGAAAGGCAAACATTTGTATCTACCTACTTGGAATTATCTTAATACCCTCCCTGATGCGAAATTACATTTTGGTAATGAAAGTTGAGATTTTATCAAACTTCTTAGGAAAAATATAAGAAAGGAAAATGTTTTTTAAGGGATGGTTTGCAAAGAGTTGGGAGGATCACGCCGCCCTCGCACAATGCGGACAAACCCTTCTGGAGAGGGTTTTTTGTTTTCTATGTTTGCGCATGTAAGTCAGCTTTTTATATTACTCGGAATATGTGTGACTTATTTTTATTACAAATAATGCTATAATTAAAAAAACTTTTGCGATCTGTAGCTAAACAATACGCTATCGGGCCCCCTAGTTATCAACTCTGGCAGGGAAGATGTATCACAACTCGGGCAGACCATAAACTATATGGAATCGGATACAATAGAAGCGTGGGAAGGCGAGTGTAGTCTTCTCAATGGAACTGATTCTACAATCTTCCCTCCAGTAGATGATAGCAAGAAGCCGGGACCAATTTATATATTTGAGCCAGAAGTCTGCAGGTATGCGCACTTAATAGGTACATCTAGCGCGTAGGAGGTTTTACCCTCGTTCCCTATTAAACATACATATGAGGCATATTTTCGCAATAAAATCAACGGTTATAATTTATTAGTCCGTAAATTTGCTTCATTCGACATTAATAAAGTAAACTATGTGGTGATTTTTAAATAATTGGAATTTAAAAACCAGTAATTTATGTGATGTTTCTCTAGTCCACGAGAGTATGAGAGGTACTGTTTTTTATAATATCATTAATGTAATGTGAGCGAGTTCCAGGTCGCTGTATGCGGAGTATACGAGGCGCGGAGTCGTGGAAGGGCTTCCTGCATTTCATTATGAAGCGGGAAAATCTGTTATGGAGTCGTTTGTCACTCATCCTGACAACCTGTGCTTTTGCCCCGAGTAAGAACTGTTTTTGAATATTATATTAAAAAAATGTTTGAAAAAATAATTGACAAAAAAAATCCACATTTGTTTTTATATTAAACGAGTTGAACCCGACAATGCTTTGCTATTGCTAAATTCGAGTACGTTTAAATAATATATTAAATGAACACAATCAAAAGTTTGATTTCAATTATTGCATTTAGTTAAAATTAGATATGCACATAAACATGATTATTTTTGTGTTTCGGATTACATGAATTGTGAGAATATGCGGTGACAGGAAATTTAAATAAATAGGTATTTGAACATTGTTTTTCTGTTACTGTCTTGAATAATATTATTAAGTTAGTATAAATATAATCTTCACCAACAAGCTACAGAAAGTGGCTTGGTGGGATTTTAGTTTTAGTAAAAATATAACATATGAAAAATTTTTTGAATTGTAAAAATTTATAATTATACTATTAAAATAAAATTTTAAAAAAAAGATGCCTCCCCGATGCTATGTAAAATAGACAACTGTATTTTGGACCTTTTATGCCTAACTAAAATAGACAAAATCGACGTTTCGTTGTCACAAAAAAAGATAGTGTAACTTTTCATTGATAAGTAAGAACCTTGGTACTCGATTATGATTGAATTCCAAATCTAAAAATTTTTAAAATCCAAATATTTAATTGGAGTAGGTACCCAATTACTTGTTTATGTAAGAATTCCAAAACTTAAAATAACTAGTTTTCAAATTTAGAATTCTGTTTGCTTTTTACTTGCTCTTTTCACCAGCAGGGATGTATTTTTTTAGGAATGCGATTTTTAAAAATGCATCAAATGTCAATTGATTTTATTTTAGTCTTACCAAAAATCCAGTGAAAAGAAATAAACGGGTAGAAATCATAAGGAATTTAAAGAAATATGACACTCAACTCATGCCGAAACGCTCAGTCCTGCCCTACGTGTATTTAGTCGTTTTTTTACCGTCTAACCATTAGCCGGGTTTCGGCTTGACATTGGATTCAAAACCGAAATGCTTGGTTGTGTCGTAAAAGCGTATGGAGAACCATAAAAAGATGGTGTAACTTTTCATTGGTAAGTAGGTACCCAGGTACTTGTTTATGATTGAATTTCAAAAGTTTAAATAATTCATTTTCAAGTATTGAATTCAAGCAGGTAACTTGGTAATTGTTTACTAGGAATAGGAGTATAGGAGTATCTGAACGCATGTTGGCCATAAATAAGAAGAATTCTCAAGGAAAGCTTTCTTAAAAACCGAAAAAATGTTACACCTATGTGCATGAAAAAATGTACCAATATAGAAAAAGCGAGGTATCTTTATATTTTGTGTTTATGTATTATGTATTTATATACATATCGTATGGCGCTCAACCTTCTTTTCACACGAACCAGACGAGTCAAAGAGGTGAATGCGTAAAGGTCAATACATTAAATAAGAGAAAAAAAATATTTAAAGAGCCAATAGCAATTTAGTTGCGTAGCGTTACTCGGTAACTTAACTGAATTAAATAGGAATTTAATTAAATTACCTTAACCTAGGTAACACACACATAATACTTGTTGTCATTTTGTGATTGTGACATATTACAATATGTACAAAAATGTTTATTTGCACAATTACCAGTTTATGACATTTTCCTTATGTAGAAGTCAATGAACGAATATAACAATGAATTAAGATGATCAAAATACCGCTATATGTTATCAATAAATCAATGATTCTTTTTTTTTATACCAAACTAATAACTGAGATAATTCCTATGAAAAGTGAGTGATAAATAATGTTCGACAGAGATTGGAGCGTGACGGGGTCCGGCTGCTCGTTGGATGGAGTTCTGGGTCTGCAGAGCTGCCAAGGAGTGCCCCTGGTCGCGTCCCACCCGCATTTCTATCTCGGCTCTCCCTCACTTGGGAAGTACGTTGACGGAGTACACCCCGATAAGCTGAAACATCAGACGTTTGTTGACATTGAACCTGTAAGCGACATTTGTTGATGTTGATTTCAGTATGCTCCTTAGATTGAGGCAGCGTGTTTTTTTAATGCAAGTGTTTTTTAAATTAATAATTTGTCAATACACTATCAAATAAACCCAAAATTAAAAAAAATATATCTATAGATTTTTTAAAGTTTGAAATTTCGAAATAACTCCTCCTGTGACGTTACAAATTCTCAACGGTGAGTCATACTGATTGGTAATTTGGCTTCACGTAAACCGAACATTTATCACAATACTCTATCATCGGTTGATTCTCAAGAACTCGTGATGTCATTCAAAGTAGTTTATACTATTTTCTGTGCAAACGCCCGACGAAGGCAATCTGTTGAGCAAGTTATTACGCCTGATACAGGCAATTTGTCGAGCAGATAAACAAAGCGAACCGCTGTGCCGCCGCGCCAATTATTAAAAAAAATCAATGCAGGCATCTGTGGAATGCAGCCTGTATCCGGGTGGGTGAAGAATACAGTTATGTGTGTGAAATAGAACCAGAACCCCGGAAAAATGTTGTTGGCTAGATGGCTTTGGTAAAAATCGCACCTGAGAAAGGAAATGGCGGTTCGCCTGCCGTGCTTGAGGTCCCGAATTCGATTCTTGGGAAGGTCGACATGAAATATTTGCTTTTAAATGTGGTTTTAGTTCACGTTTAGTCTTTGCACAACATTTTTGTGTTGTTTAGTATTTCATTTAGCTTCAGCTTTAGTATTTAGCCGTTATTTTTGTTTACGTTTATTTGTGTAAATTGTTTGCACATTTTGTATATACTTTAATTTAGAATGAAAAAAACAGAGATGCTTAGGAGATCCTGAGGGGTGGGGACGACGCGATGGTCTCTGTTCATACGTCTCCCCTCCCGGCATGTTTTCGCATTTAGTTTAACCACATCGTGCCCTATGCACCATCAATTGTGTATAAGGGTTTGATGATGATGACGTAGGCATGTAAATGTCATAGCCGGAATACGTATTGGCTGACCAAATTACAAAATGGCTACGTATAGGAAATTAATATTATTATTAAGTACTTTGTACCTCTTCAATGTAATAAATATAGTATTACTTAGATTTTTTTTTTTTTAAATATTGCAAATCAACTAAACGTAAACAACTGAAACGTAGAGTTACTAAATAATTAAATTATAAATTTTATCTACATAATCTTAATTTTACAACACCACTATACTATTAAACAACATATATTTGTATTATATTTTGATATGTATTAATTTGTATTAAACATGTATTTTGTACATTGATTCGTGTCATAATTTTATTAATATAAATATCAATTTAGTATAAAAGGGTCCCGATCTAACACGAATTTTTCTAGCAAGTCCCGACTTGTCCCGGAAATAAAATGAATAATTGTGCAATAATGGAACTGAAAAACAAAAATAAAAAATAATAAAAATCGAGCGGGTTCGATTCCCGATATGGTTGACACGAAATATCTATGTAAAATGGTGTTTTTACCATAGAAAGTTTCATAGTCCCTGGACTGACACCCGAAACGTAAGGCTGATCATCTTACCTTAATGTAACAAATATGACCAAGATACGCTCAGTTTTGTATACCAATGCAGTGCCCTATGCACCATTAGATGCGGAAAGGGAACGATGATGATGATGAACCCCTTAGTTGATTGAAATATTACAGCAAATAATTTGTATTTTGTGAACTAATTCGAGAATTCAAATGAAATAAAAAACAGAATAATTTTTGAATGACTAAATACGACTCGATTATTACTTTACAGAGAACGGGCGCTGTATTAAAAGGGGCAAAAAGGATGCAACTTAACATGGAACTTGCTCAGCTACCTGGAGTCACGCTTCTTAGCAACGTCTCTTCTGGACTGTTCCCCGTGGTCTGGATAGAGGAGGTGTGTTCAGAGGGGGGGGGGGGGGTGTTCGGTTACCAAATTAACCATCAAATTTAATAAATTATAAATAGTAAATCATATTGAACACGGCTACGATAATTGTGGGCACCTACTTACTAGCCAAAACAGTTCATTTTCCAAGGTTTCCTCGCTTACCCAGAAGTCATATTCGTGTTATAACTAAATATGAGACATGAACAAAAAACACAAGACATTATCGACCAAAAGAATTATTTCAATGTTTCGTGTGATGATAGGTACGAGCATATCATCATTCATGTATCTGAAAGGGTCTCGCAATGCAGGCGTTAATTCCACTTTTAAAATTCTAGGCAGGAGAGCTGTACCCGAACGTCAAAATTATTCTGGAAGATATTTACCACAAGGTGAAGATTATCAAGGTCCTTCAGTGGGTCATAGTGGCCACCGGAATCGTGTTAGTCCTCGGCTCATGCGCGGCGCGGGGCGGGGCGCGGGTGACGGGGGGCGCGGCCCCTGACCGCCCCCGCCAGAAGGAACCCCGCAGCTTGCGCCTCGACTACAGTTTTCGAAATCGCTCGTTTTGTGCGGAAGAAATAGTTTCTCACAAATAAATTCGTAACATAAATATTACATGGGATTAGTTAATATATAATTACATGTCATATGTAATATATTATAAACACATGTACGTAAAATAATATGTCAAATATGTATAATAATTATCGATGTCATGGGGCAAAACAAGGTACCCATAATAGGTAGGCATATCTTAATGTTTATTTTATAGATTTTTGATCATTGTCATAATATTCTCTAATTTTTTTAACTATCATTTTCTGGATCGGTTATTATTGATTATTTAAAGGTTTGATTTTAGATTTTTTATAGGTTAACCAACAAACATTGTATTTTGTTGTATAAAATGAATTATTTTTAATTGGCACACCGTTTTGATCATACATGTAATTAAAACGATGTAATGTTCATATTTAAATGTATCAAAAATGTTATTTAAATCAAATATAAAATAAAAAAAACAAAAGTCAGCTTTTAATATTTGATCTAAAATTACTTTTGTAGAATAAAGCAGAATTTAGTACAAGGTTTCTGTTTTAAAATAAACAAAACCTTAGGGACGAAAGTTTCGAGGAATTAAAAATGAAAATAATATTTCTCTCTCCGTAGAAATAATAATTATAATAAATCGGAAATCGTTCCTTATTAAGGTTATTTCCATTCATGTCGTGTAATGAGTACCCAATAAAGAAGACGGAACAAAGATTTTAGTCATAAACTGAATTAATAAAGAAATATTACTTTTAAACAATAAAGCCCTCAATTTAATGTTATTGAAATAAAAACGAATCAATAATATAAAACAACGTTGATCAGAAATAGACAGTCAACATTGTTTGGTGACGCCATTCCAGCTGCCGCTACTTTGTAGCTGTGTGAATTCATGTATAGAATATAACGTATGAACATTCAGTTCTGTGAACTAAATTATATAAAATATAATTTGGGAGAAGTGGACAACTTATTTTACATTTCCGGCGTTCATTATTGGATGAAATATTTTGGAGAATTGTAGAGATAAAGTTTCAACACTGACTAGTTTAATAAAATTATCAATTTTATCAAAGTGATAATTTTTTCTTACCAAATGCGTTCTTGTTTCTTAGATTATTATAAAACTGTCAGGTGATAATGGAAGTTTTCGTGGTTATTGTAATTTTGTTGACGATTCGGGCCACGATGTTGTACCGACCATCCGGGCTGACCATGTGAAAACATTTTAGGAAGACGACCAATTTTTTGGAGAACCTTTAGTAATATATATTACGCTAATTCATGTTCCTATTCCTTTCGATCAGTATCATATAAATCATAAAAATGAATGAAAGTGCTATATTTCTTTTGTACATGCTACTTGGATACTAAGAGTTTCATTTAGAATAGTTTGATACGTACCTGAGTACCCATATTAACCGTATATTATGTTGTGCTTTATAAGGCAGTATACTTGTGGTGCGGATGATGGGTAAGGTCATGTCGTGTCTGCCTCGTTAGGTACCATGCGCAATATGCAAAGCTCCATTTTAGGTTTGTTAGATCGGAAAAAGCAATAAATTAACATGCGCATATTGAAAAGCGACATTTTGGGTATGGTTCGATCAGAATAGCATTTTTTTTTCAAATACGAATTTTCATGCAGAGTTTCCTGTTTCGTAATTTTAACTTATAATGCAAATTTTTCACTACCACATTATTTAAAAAAAAAAAGATCCTACGAATAGTTGAATAATTTAGTAAATCGTAATCTTATTTAAATGTGACGAATTCACTCTAGATTCATAAACATTCGTCTCACAGACCAGACCGAGCGAAACACGTAAACGCTTATAATGTTTATAGCGAAAGAGGTAAAAAGTTTAACTTTGAAGTACGTTTAAATATATTTTGCCCATTTTTGTTTTATTTCATGAATGACAGTTGATAAAAAACGTTTAAGATCTTAAATGCGTTTTATTGTACTTTCTATAAAGTAGAAGGAGACTATTCTCCGATCCGAGAAGCGAATGTTTATGAATACAATAACTCCCAAATATGTTTATGAATCTAGGGCTTAATATTGAGGAATTAACAAATTGCATGACCCAAAGTCCCTAAGGGTTTATGTATAGTTTTACATAAATAGTAAAACAATAAATAAAATATTATAATATTCACCTTCTACCTACATACATCATAATATTTTTTAAAAGCAATTTAGCTGTTTTTTTCACAAAATAACGACAATTTAAGGAAATGGTAGAATGGTGAATGAAACATTGTACAAAACGGTAACTTATATTTTCTCACCATTTTTCCGACTTACAGTAATTCTTTTTTGAGGTATGTACCCAATTATTGGATGAGACAGTGAACAGGATCCGTTTTTACTAAGCGATCGAGATTTACAAACATCCTGACAGTATAAACAGAGATACGATTGATATCATCCTGCTACTCACTAATTAATTAATTTAAAAAAATAAAATATACAAATTTAAGATTGATAAGCTCCAAAAATCCTAAGTACGTTTGTTGGTAACATAAATATCGCTACTATTTGATCCGAAACATTAGATAACAAATACGAGTACACGGTACAAAAACACAAATTATAATGCAAGAAATTTTATCCAATCGTACGAGAATCCCATCGCGACATGTCTCTTTGGCTCACTTTGCTTGATCCTCACGGTGAATTTAAAATTAACATAATAAATTGCAACAGAAGCAAAAACTATTTTGTAATTTCCCGCAGATAGATACCGTATACAAACTCTATGTATCTTCGGGATCTTAAGGAGAAAGAACCGTTTTTCATGATTTAATCTTATGTATTTTATCCTAAGGACGCCAATTTCACTATATCGAGGAATATTTATATCTTCCTTCCTATTAAATGTATGCCTAACGTCCCATAGGCCTGTTCCGCTGTGCCCTAGAACAGCTTCGGGAAAAAATCAGTCCACACCGAGGTAGAAATTTCAAAGCGGGTGGCGTAAAACAAAAAAAAAATCGTCTGACGGTAGCACCGAGTAGCGCGGCGATGACGGCACGGCATACCGGCGGACTGAAGTGGCCTCGAAACGGAAGAGTTTTGTATCCGACATGATTTAAAGGATGACGAATTTTCTGGCGGAATCATTGTTCGAGAAAAAACGCAAATTAATTCCCGGAGTCACCGAAGTAACGGGGAGCCCAGAGTTGCATTAGTTTGTCGCACAGGCAATTTCTTAAGGCGAGCATTTATTTACGCGAACTGTTATTTATTTATTCAGTTTTGGGTTCAGAAATAGTAAAATATATCAATCTGCGCAAATAAATATTTATACAATAAAAACATAATGTAATTTACAAATCTTTCACTAATTACATTATGCGAACTTCAATAAAATAAACAGTAATTAATAAAATAGTAAGTTTACTAAAATTATTTACATAAATATCAAATAGCAATAAATTTTTTAATGTAAAATGAATATAAAAGCGCACGATTATAAAATATAAAATCAAATAAAACAAAATTTTAAAATTGAGAATCGTATTAAATTAACAAATATAATATAAAACTTGATGAAACGAAAACAATAAATCAACGACAAAACAAGACTCAAAAAGATTAAATAGTATTCCACAATTTTATAAAAATATTTTTTTAAAGTAATTTACAGTAAAAATTGTAAAAGTAAAATTAAAAAGACGAAATAATAATAAAGATTGAATAACGATATTGTATAATTCAACATCTTAAAGATTTGATTTGAATTTCTTAGTGGGAGATATTAAATAATGTTCCAGGGGTACAAAAAAATATTTTAAAGGTATAACCTGTTAAGTATTAATAATCTGTAATAAAGGTTTGTGAGCAGGTAGGAGAAGGAAAAGAGGGAGAATATGGAAGAAAGGAAATCTTTCTGGAAATTTCTTCTCGCAACTGGCGGTAATCGAACCCGCGACGCCAGCTTTAGTCGGCCGTCTAACCAATTGCGCCACAGCCAACGCACTGTTCGCTCGCCGTGAGGTCGCACGAGGTGGTCTTGTATTCTCCTCCCGACAAGGCCAGTCCCCGGACTGGCACTCGAAACGAACACGGACGTGGCTTTCGCGTGATGAATTGTCAGGATACGCCGCGATCGGTGTGGCAGTCCTCTTTCAATAGACAACTTTAAATAATGTTTATAATTTGGACATATTACTTGTAAATTCGAGACAATTCGAGGACCATAGTCCCGTGGTAGTGTCGCAGATAACGGACCAGAACTCCGCGTTTCCCCCGCTCACCACGAATTGTTTTGCGTTTGTTTAGCACGATTATTTACTACTATCAGAAAGTGGCTTATGTTTTGTATTATTTTTTGAATTTTTTTTGTAGTTAGTTAATAACAAAATATTTTTTCTATTGGTAATATGACATTTTACACTTATTTGTTTTTAAATTTGTATGAGCCACTATAATTTTCGGTTATACGTCGACCTGTTTCAAGGTCACGTACTATCTTATCCTCAGGACATATACCATATACGTATATCGAGTATTAGTCCCGTCCGCGTCCCGGTGAACCGATACAAGTCGAATGACGGTACAACGTATATACATATATTCAGGATATCTGATATTATTTTACCGTCGATACTTCTTTTTTTCCATATTTTTTAAATTTAAAGCTCACAATGTAAATCGACATTAAGATGATATATAATATGTCATCTTTTTCAATGATTTATTTGAATAAAAAAAGAAATAACAGGTCATATGATCTGTAAAGGCCTAGACTTCCATATTTTCTTACCTAAAATGTTCTCTATTTCTGTTGTATGTATGTGTTATTTAAATTATGGGACGATTTGAATTAAAATAGGAATTAAGTTGCGGTAGAGTGGGATCCGAACATGGAACTTTCAGTCCTCGAGTCCGAGACCCGATTGTTTTACTCGAGATATCGAGTCACTAATTTAGCTCGACAGTGGCCTCCGATAAGAGTGCAGTGCAGCGTACCAAAGCGCACTGATCCCAGTATGGGGCAGCATTGCCTCGACGTTGAATTAGCATGCTTGACGCGATGCGTGACGCGTGACGTTTCGAATCCCGACAGCCTCAGTAGCTCTGAGATCATTAGAATATTTTGACATTGGACGAGGCCGAAAAACGGTCGGACCGATCACCTTGTCCTCATTACTCACATATTATTATATTTGAAACGGAGATATATATCGAAATACTGGTAAATATTGTGCGAGAAGGGAATGACAATAATGATTATTTATGAATTAGTAAATATGTTATATTATATTGAAGACGACGAAACTGACTCAATAAAAGAAACATTAGTAATTTATAAATAAGAATATGTTGTTCTTGAATATTTAAATATTAGGTAAGCCGCTGAACATTTTGACAACATTATGTTATTATGATTAAAAATATTTTTTGGTCGCGGATGCGCAAATTAGAAAATTATTCAGCTGTTGATGTACTCGTATAATAAAAGGCGGATATTAAGTTAGCGAGTGAGTAGATTTATTTGTATGATGGAGGCAGTAATATTAATTACAGGTCACAGAAGGTCAGTCCCCGTTGACGAGTTGACTGATGGCTTGGTAGGAGCCGGACACGAGAGCTAGGATGGAGAACAGTCCCACCAGCACGTTCTTCCACAGCACCCATCGGGCGGGGCCTAGTCCTCTATCCCACAAGTGGACGGTCTCTACCACGGCGGGGATCAGCAGGCCGAGGGTCGAAAAAAAGATGGCTCCCACGAGGCTGATGAGGATGTCCAACTTCGGGACTGCCGCCGCAATGGCCACTAAACAAACGGTCGCAAATTACTTTTATTGTTTCAATTTATGGCGCAAGGGTATACAATATTATCAATTCAAATAACAGGATTCAAAGGTTCATTCCAAAAGAGCGATTAAACAAAAAATAACTTCCTCAGACATCCGTGCTGGGAAACATATCCTGTTTATTTGCGTATGAACGATTTTGTGAAATACATATGTGAACGAATGTGAAATGAAACTTTTTGTAGGTGATACCTTGATATATGTCACTGGAAATAGTCTATAAAATATACTGTGTTAATGTAATACAGAGAGAATAGGAAAACATCACGTTTTTAAAAAAACATTTGTATTGTAAAAAGGGTCTATGAAATACAGCAAAAGGGTCTCGAAGTACAGCAAAAAAATAAAATATTTTGCTATTTAGTCGTAGCATGAAAAATATTTTTTAATTTGTTATTTTGAATTCCCGCAAAAACGGTCGTTGCATTAGCCACGCCCCTAATACGTCACAATTCATGTTAATTTTCAACTTTGTTTTCGCAAGTATGGAACGAGAAGTGGAAATGATTTCAGGCTTTCAAAGGTGAGACTTACTCGAGTTGCCCCGTTTTTGTCTCCCAGAATGATAAAATGAATGAAAGAGTGTGTTTGTATAAAAAAGTGTATTTGAGAATGGCAATTTTGCTAGAGTAGAATCTCTTCGTGTCAAATATATGCGTTTTTCAAAAATGAATTTATCAAAAATAATAACCCGCTAAGCCTTAATTTAAAAAGATTGTCAGTAGATGGGAAAGAAATGCTATTTAAAAAAGTTATTAAAAATATACTAAAACACCCCGACCAATTGAGAAAAAGTCTTTCTTACATACATGAGAAAGGGTAAATGAATGGTTTATTATCGACAAAAGTCATTGGTTCTAGATCAAAACCTGTGACAGTTGATATGCGTGAGTACAGAGGAGCCGAGATGGAAACCAAACACTTTTAGGTAGTACCAAGGGTAATCTTGTTCTAAGAATGTCTTTCCGAAACCCTCAAAGTACGGGCACCTTCTATGGAAGACTATAGTCAAAATAAAAATTTTTAAAACGATGACATAAAAGATAATTTTGAAACTGCAGTAAAACGCAGACTGCTACCAGTATCCACAGGAATGTGTAGAAAGTATGAGCATTGATAATATTTGGGAATGTTAGAAAAATAGTATGTGTGTATCAGCCATGAAAGTTTGCGGTGTGGCAGAACAAGGAAAAAAGAAAGGTGGATGCATGGTAGGACGAAGAAATAAAAATAAACTGATACAAAAAATGAACAAAGCATGGTTAAACTTGTTGAAAGTGTGTAAAATGTGCCATTAAGTATACCGCAAGTGTATGTTGAATATCAAAAGAGAGTGAAACAGTGCGTTTGTGAATGAAAGAAACTGCTGTAAGAAATTGAGGGAATAAAATGACAAAAAGCTTAAAAAAAAACATTAAAATATTTTGTAAAGTTGTAAAAACTCCTGAAACAGTAATGAAAGTGAATGTATGATAGCGGTGATAGGAACATATGAAAAAATAGTGACAAACGACAGTGGAATAATTAAAACAAGATGAATTAATACTTTGAGAAGGTGTTCAAAACGTACACAGGAAACGCAGGCAGTAAATCACCTTTTAAAGTAAATATAAATACAGATGATGTTGTGAAAGTGGCAGGTATGTATGTAATAAAAATAGTTCTGCTAGATATAATATAATATTATGAAGAATGAGAAAGCACAAGGTTTTGACAATCTTGCTACAGAGTTTGTGCGGGTAGTGAAATAATTGTTGTATAGCTGCACGCTTGTGCAGCCATGCAACAATGCAGCTTTCTTTAACCGATGTTTAAAGAAGGAACTCAGTCCCCCAGATTGGAGGAGGGCTGTTTTTAAACCTTTGTTTAAAGGCTCTAGGTAGAATGCGGAACTTATAGAGCCTCTTGAGCCGCTTAAGCGCCACTGGCAAAAATTATGGTCGAATGCTGATTGAGAGAGTAAGGAAAGAGTGAAAGATAGAGTTCGGGACGTACAAAATGGCTTTATGAATGGAAAAGCATGGACGGATCAAATGTTTTCTCTGCAAAATACATAAAAATTGCTGTATAAAAATAAGCTTTCATAAAGTAATATCACTAATTAGTTTGCGCATAATACTAGTATGTACATAATATAATGCGTAATTAATGATTGTGTAGTATAGATACCTGTAAATACAACGAGGAATGTCCTTAGTCCAATTTGCGTTATATTATAGTACTTCTCGGACACTTTGGGTTCCAACATCTTGGATATGATACTCATGGGGACATAAAACTGCAAACCGTAAGTGAAGAGAATCGCAAGTCCTATCATCACCTTGGCTATTTGTGCTGGGCTGGAAAATTCAATCATTAAAAGATCCATTATTATACTGTACGTTTCGGAATATTTCAAATGAATATTGCAAATGGAGAAAATAAATTATGGTGCGATCAGCTACAAGCACCCGTCTTTTCCCGAAACTGATTAAAATGACTCGTATCTTTCTTAGGTTAAAACGACTTAAAACAAATAAACAGTTTCAATGTTCAGTTTTAGCCTTCTCTAAAACTGCATTATTCTAACCGCAAAATGTGACCCGGGAAGTTCTGTTTCCTTGAGGATGAAGAATACAAATAGGTGTGTGAAATAGAGCCAGAACCCAGGACGATTACTTTTGACTCGGTGTTTACTAACCGCCTCAAGTCCGCCTTGTGATGTAGTAGTTAGCGCGTTTGATACTCGAGGTTTTGTGTTCGATTCCTGGCAGAGTGGCCATAAAATATTGATTTTTTAGGCGGTTCTACAACACTATATCTTATTGTTCCTGGACTGCCCTCTGAAATGTGAGACTGATTACAGTAGGTATACGGAACGGGAATGACTGAAATACTAAACTACTGAAATATTTGCAATTGGAGCGACAATGCAGTGCCCCGTGCACCATTACGTGCGAATAAGGAAATGATAATGACATATTATAAACTTTTTGAATATATTTATTATCTCTGTTAATTTCAAATCAACAAAATTTGGACAGTCAGTTCTTTCACCAATGTTGTATTAACAAATTAATCATATCCGATGGAAGAAAGTGTTTTATGAATATTAATATGATATACCACATTTAATGTTTTCAAATAAAATTATTGATAAAAGGTGGTTGCTCTAGTGACTGGATACGCTATAGTAATTGGACACTCTAAATCTAATGGCCAAATATATATTTAGAATGCCCAATTACTGTAGCACCCACCTTTAATTTTAAGATTATTTTGTTACGGCATCGGCAGCTAGAATATACATTGATTTACTTAGTATGTTCATTATCATATACATGCATGCGAAATTATATCGACTAATGCGAGTACCTTCAAATTGTATGTTTTCAAGTATGTATCTTTGTTGAGATACCTACCTTATATTATGAAATTAATAATATTTGATTTATTTGACATGCATGTTAGTGCCTTAGTAAGTAAATACTTAAGATGACATATCTGGCAATGTAAATTTTTATATTTCAAGATCAAAGTAAGTGAGTACCCACTTGGTCGATAACAACACGAGCCTATTGGTATCCATGATGTGGAATTATGTCGATCACTCCGATGTTAAATAGGTATAATAATTCTCGCCAGAGAGATAACGCGACTTATTTTATTAGGCCAGGATTACGCTCGAGTGGCCACTTATTTAGAAACAAATAGCTGTCAGTATCGATCTCTGTTTTAATAATGTCGTAATGTTTCGATTATGTCTTATTGTCTATTGTTATATTCAACTGCGCGTCACACTTATATAGCGATGCAAAGAACGCCTCTAAATAATAATATTGAGTACTCCTTTCTAAGAAGAGCGTCTCCTGTAAACGAGTAGGAACCTACTATCCGAGTAGCGCGGGAAAGCCGCGAGTAGTCGGCAGTCGAGTCGGTAAGAAGTTATGCGGACTTACATCAACTCGTTGTCCAGGGAAGCGGTGATGGAGCCCTCTACATTTTCCCCGAACTGAAGGTACCCGAACAGTCCGATAATGGTATAGAGGACGATGACGAAGCCCATGGCGATGTTCAGTACTCCGGGGCAGCCGAGGAAGTGACCCGGGTTAGCCATATCGTTCTCCACCGGCATCACGACTCCGATTCCCTCCATGGCGAAAATGACAGTGCTGCAACAGAAAAACGCAAGTATCCCCGTATTATATTATATTATGTTGTATATTCATATTTTCTGGAGCATGTCATTATCTATACACTGTTTTATCTTTCAGTCTATGAAAAATTTCAAAAACATTCATAACTCGCTGAATCTGACTTGCGTGCCACTGAAAAAACCACTAAATTTTATTTTTGTATTCACAATTAAACGATTATTTACGCAGATATTTTTTATGGTTTCAAGGCATTGTTGCGGCATTAGATACTCTATAATAAATTGTTGTCAACCACTCTTTACTCTCCATAACTGTCGTGGATAATAAAAGCTGACGAAAATGACAGCCAAACTAAAATGCCAGCCAAAGAATATCGGCCCGGAACCTTTTATTTTAATACTGTTTTATCTTCTTTCGAAGAGTGAAAATTTAAAAGTACACAAAACCATTAAAAGACAATACGACATCGAGCCATGATCGCCAAAATACCATAATCGACAAAAACAGTATTTTAAAGCAGAACACTCCTTCCTTCTAATTAGCAAGGAGAATACCTACACTCGGAGAAACAAACTCTAATTCGACCATTTTTTTTATTAATATCAATAAAATAAATATTCAAAACGAAACTCGGTTCTCAAAGCATATCCCATAATAATTATTCAGAAGGAAAAAATATTCTCCCGTAAAATATTGCTCCAGTTGGTTACGATGTTTTGGCGATCATGGCTCGATATGAAGTAATTAAGTAAGCAGTACATTCATGGCGGCCTCCGTGGTGTAATGATTAAGACACTCGACTCACGCCCGGAAGGTTCCGGGTTCCATTCCCGGCGAGAGAATTTTTAGTTTTTTTGCTTCCGTAATTAAGTTTCGGCCCTGCAAATGGAGACCCGGCGGTGCAGCCGCTTCTGCAACTTCAACCGCCGCTTGTAGATGAATGAGCGTCATAAGTAGTTAGTTCCCACCACCGCCACCGACGTAAACAGGTCAAATAGTACCCACCCGAGGTAGAAGCCCTGACCGTGGATCAGGTGGCCTTGTTTATTTAATTAAATTATGATAATAAAAGTATTCGATTTTACAAGAATGGCGATGGATTCCACAATGAACTGGTTTACTGGTACCTACTGCCTACTGCCTACTGCTAACTACTCACCCAGTCCTAACTAAAGTAGCGGGTGGGTGGCAGGCGAGCGGGGAAGGGAGTGTCGAGTGTGACCCTGGTCGGGCCGCTCGCTAATGCGCCTACTGTAGCTAGGTACTTCACTATTCTATAAAATACGAACGTTCACTCATCCACTGCATTGTAATACTATGGCGATTTAGCAACACCGTTTGGCGTTCGGCGCGACGCGGTTTCATTATGCTCACAGCTCACAGCAGATAGCAGATAGCAAATAGCAGACAGTACATAGATAGTACATAGGGAACTCACTCGACACCCGCAGTGCCCCCGTGTAGATGTATGTAGTATACATCGTGCTTGACGATTATTGCTATCGACCGAGCATATTTTAGGCAGAGTTTTCGCAATATCATCCACGAACCGTAGTGGCGTAGTAAAGGTTATATTCGCTCGAATACTGTCGTTATCGGTGGGAGAGTAATTTGTTAGATGCGTTGTACATAAGTATGCGGGAATAAACCCGAAAGTATCTAGTGGAAGTCCACTCACCCACCTGACAAACAGCGGAAACTTGCCGATGGAGCCCACGAGTATCTTGTCGTCGGTAGGAGGAATGTCCTGGAAGATGTAGAACATGGTGATGGCCAGAGTGGTGAGCAGGAACAGGTTAGCGATGGCGGAAAAAGGCACCAGGTACTTGAGGTTCCGGATCTGGCCGAGTAGCACCAGCGGCACGAGAAGCAGCGCGCAGTACACCTTCAGGTCCCAGTTGTCTTCTGGATAGTACTCTCCCACTACCTGCGGACGTCAAACACTCGGGACAAATTCAACTACAGAGTCTCGTCTAAGTTGAAAATGAAGTAGTTTTGAAAACAAACGATCTTTATCAGAAGTTTATGTTTGAAATATCTACTTTCATCTTGTAGATGATGTTACTACAACAAAATCCGGGGACTAAAACTTTTCTAAAATTGAACACGAAAACGCATGCTTGGTACGAAAACACGCTAACCACCAGCCAGTCCTACGCATAATCTTTATAACATTAATACAACACTGTCGTAAGTCGAAATTGAGCTTATTTGAGTTATGAATACCGTTAAAGCACATTCTTCTCTTTCTTAGGAAAACAATCATGAATGTATCTTTTTTGGAGCGAGATATACGACAACCTTTAGTATTCGTCAAAATCAATAAAGGAAAATATCGAGAAGAACACAGCAGTCGTAATGGTGCTACAATATTCTTCTTATATTTTAACAGTCAGTGAGCAAATGCCACAAAGATTCTGGCCATTATAATGTCAATATACATGCGGTTACGACCGTTGATATAAATACATTATAAATGTTTTTGCTCTCCCGCAAAATGACCGATTTAGACGTACCGCAATGTACGCGACTGCTGAAGGTGTTGTGTATTATTGAAATAAGGTAAATCTACGAGTGCAAGTGACGCGTGAATAAAAGTGTATTTTTATAGTTGAGTTTTTCTACTGACATTTCCTGGTGGAACTGCATTATAATTATAATAATATTCCACTTCCACTGTGTGTTTTATTCCACCAAAAGTGGAATAAAACTAAATACGTATTTTTATTATTGTAAGTATTTAAATTAGTTATTATCACCGAGTTCCTTAACTCGGAGCCATTTTCTATATTGCATCATAATGTATATCATATAAGAGATGCTCACAATGATCCCTTTCGGTCATTTTTATTTGAAAACATATAGAAAATAGATGTTATACGTATAAACATATAGGAATACAGTTTTGAATTGCACATTTTAACAAATATAAACAAATACACGAACGTTTATTAATTACTACTAAGTGACTAACCAGTAACTGACTACTAGGTGGTACTCAGGTACCAGTGGCCAGTGGCCAGTGGCCAGTGGCTAGTGGGTAGTGGGTACACGAAATGACCGTTTATTGTTTTGTCATATGTTTCATATTGGTACATGGGTACCATGAAACCTCCGAATACTGCCGTTGAAGATTATTCAATAAAAAAATGAAATTCAATAAAAGCTGGGTGTTTAGGAATATATGACTTACTTTTGAATATTGCAACTCACCTCGTGAAAGGAATCGGCAATAAGCACGACATACACACAACTGGCGCCCACGTAGCACAGCACGAGGGCCCAGTTCACGAAGGACCTGAAACAGTTCGTTGGAAACTTTTTACAATAAATATTTACAGTTTAAATTAGAAAAAGACCAACAAAGAAATATTTTAATGTCGACTTTGTATCGTCTTAGGACTTCATCATTTTCTTATTGCACCTAAATGATGCATAGGGAACTGCATTGGTACAACATCTGCAGCGTCTTTAGAATATTTTCGTTAGGTACACGAAGGGAAGATGATCAGTATTACGCTTCAGATGCCAGCCCAGAAACTATTTAATATTTTAGTGAAAAACACATTTTTATTGAAATATTCCATCTAATCGATATTGGGAATCTGAAAGCTAAACTACGGTTTTTTATTTAACAAGAATCTTATTTTACATCCTGTGGTATTTTCCAAATTGTTAAACTTCATTGAGGATAAATTCAATGCTCTTCGAGTAAGATTTTTAACAACTAATTTAAAAAAAATGTCAGTAGTAAAAAAGTGTAACAGGTATTTTAAAACCATTTTCATCCCAAAACAGCTGAAACAATTTTACAATTTTTCTGACGGTTTCTGTAAAGAAAAACTAGTCAAAATATTATTAATTCACAAATTAAACTGCCAACATCAATCAATAGAGGCTTATTTACTTTACAAAATCAACGGCTGAAAGAATTGAAACATGAATGTTCTTAGGCAGAAAGGTGAATGACACACAGTGTGTAAACTAAGAACTCGAACTAACTAATGACAAATCATAAACCCTGTAAACGCCTAAACATTTTTTTACTCTAGATACGTTATTTATTTTTGTTGAAATAATTGGGTATTCGAATTTTTTCTGTTATTTTTTTAAATGCTTAATTTCTAATAATATTTCTAGTTGAAACTGCATTAGAATTGTAAAAAATAAAATATGATGGGTAGGTTTTAATGTTTTGTCTAAATTCACTTTTTTATATTTTAACGAGTGACTAGATATTCCCATTAGTGTAACCATGTCGGTCACAGCGCAACCCGGTGACAGCCAAAATACCCACATTCAAAGTTGCTAAAACATCCAAAACGTATTTTACGCACCACAACAGGCTGGGAAAACCAACTACAGTAGTGAATTACAGCAAGAGAATCCCTAAACTTGAGAAAAATCACATTTATTTTTTGTGTTCTTACTGGAAATCGAACCCTGAACCTACCGTGCTTGAATCAACCGCCTTAAAAACTACACCGCGGAGGCCGAGAAAAAAATGAATCAATGACATAAAATTATAATTTCACCTTCAATTATAATTTCAATGTATCCTTCAGTTTATTAAATAAAACAAATAAAAAGGAAAATCTAAGAAAAAATATTAATTATCGTAAATAGAAAATTGCAGAGAGTACTTTGTACCATAAGATAAGAGATAAGACAATCATACGAATACAAACGGCAGCTACAAGTGCGTACATACTTCAGTCATTAATATTTTAGACGACGAAAACGAATATGATTAATTGCCGTTATTAATCAGTGTTTTTTTAACAAACAATCCAAAATAATTCAATAATGATAATTAAGTGGTTCTGATTTACTATCTTAAGATTACGAGCTTACCTTTGGGCTTATAGAAGATATTTATATAGATATAATATATTATTGAATATTTAGACAATTTTCGTCTGATCCGTAGGAGGTCCAGATTCGATAACTGCTGAGTATAAACATTTATAAAATATAGTTTTTGTTTACAATGTAACCATGAATAAAATACCAAATGACGATCTCCGTCAGTAAAACAAAGTATTTAACCATAAGTGGAAAAAATGGAAAAAATATGAATAAATATCGAAGGTGCTACTCAGATGCAAACCGATCATGCGGTTCACATACCTCGGTGTAGAGATCTCCAGCAACAGTTACTTGTATAGTGGAGTACGAGCGCAGACTGACAAAGCCACAGCTACAGCTGGCTGCTTGCGGGACGCCATATGGAGAAACAAATACGTGCCGTCTGAAAGTAAGGTCGGGATATACGATACGGGGCGTGCGTCCGACCCGTCATGACCTACGGGATGAAAGTGAGAGGACAAAACGCCTTCTCAGAGTAGCGGAAATGAGAACCCTACGCTCCATCGCAGGCAGAACTCTTAGAGATCGGATCAGAAATATGTATTTTTTAAAAGTCTGTCTGTGGTGTTGAAGACATAGTGAGGTGAGAAAGAAGCGGAAGGCGCTTTTGGAGGGACCATGTGCACCGCACGGAAGATACGAGGCTCGTGAAAATTATTAAGTCTGAAAACCCCTGCAGCAGAATACTACCAGGAAGGCCGCCAAAAAGATGAAAGAACAACTGGATGTCATTATTCCAATACAGTCCACCGACACAAACAGGTCACACGAACAAAACCAAGAAGAAGAAGAAGTTTTTTGTGGTTCTCTACATTTCTTTATGTTTATAATTAAAACTGTTAACTAAATTGAGTAAAATATTCAGGAAACAGAATTTTGTGAATATAATTTTCAAAACATTATAATTATGTAACCAAATGAGAATTTCAATCTGTAAAAAAACAATAATTACCTAATTAAAAATTTTATATTTTATTTAGTGTAAAACAGCGTTGTTAGAACTCTTGACGTTTTATCATTAAAACAATGTTGACTTCCGGTTTTTATTATGCCTTACCCAAACAACGTAATTTAAAATTATTTTTGAGTTCAGTGTTTTTTTTTTCACGTATAATATAGCTTATCGCGATAACTTTTACATTTTTAACTCCAAAATTGCAGTCTAAACTATTGTTTTTGTTTTTTATTTTTAGTTATTTGTTTTTTTATCTCATAATCCCTAATATGGCCGTTCAGGGAAGCAATGAATGTGGACTGCCTTGAAATTGATTGAAATTGATTGAAATTGCCTAATTGAATCTTTACTGAAGAGAAGTTTTAGTGGTCTTCTATTTAATTAAGAGGAACGTTATTATTAACATGATATTTAGTTTTTTAGATTTTTTTAATCGGCGTGCGTGGAAAGAACGCCAGAAAATAGTGGTATGGCGTTCTATCCTCTCTGCCTATCCCTGAGTATAAGACTTTGAACTCATCTGAGAAATTCGCAATTTTGTTTCAGGGGTTTAATTTTTGTCAGTTAACATTTTTACTATAGAGATGGGGTTCCACAAAAAAAGTGACCAATAATAATTAAGGTTCCATAGACAAAAAATGGAAACTGCTGTTCTAAAGCATACGATATTATGTTTATCAAATAATCAAGTTGTGGTCCTGTGGCTAGTATCTCGGACTCACAGATCAAAGGTCCGTGATTCGAATCCCACTTCTACCCCAACTTGATTCCCATTTTCTAATAGTGAGTTATTTACAATTCGTTGAAAATGGCCCTCAAAATTAAATATTTGGGTAAATCATAAGAACGCAAATATTTCTTCATTTAAAAAAAATAAAAAAAGTTAATAATGTAAAAAAAACAGATTTTTTTTTTAGATTCTAATTTGATTTTACCTTCTTATGACCGCATGCCCAGTTTCAAAAGTCACCGCACGCCACTGATATATACGTATGTGTCCTTAATGGGTTGAATAACTACTGGACCAATTTTGGAATGTTTATAAATAAAGTTAAAATTAAATTTTTATCTTTATATAATCACTTTGTAAAGCGCCCTTGAGGTATTATATTATGAAAATGGCGCTATATAAGTTAAACATAATTTCATAAACTTCGTTTTTTATGGACCCCAATCTTATAATTTTAATATTTTATAATTTCCACCCATTTATTTATTTTTACTGAATTTTCAGTAACAATAAAATAATATTAACCGACATTTAATACATTTTTGAAACTCATACAGTGCATTTCTGTTGGTTGAAAGATCAGAGTTTGACATTTGCAAAAATAATTCTTTATTTGAAAATGAATTATTTTATGTTCTGGAATTCAATCATGAACAAGAACCTAAGTACAACAAGTACGCTAAATACAATAATTTATATTAAACTTTCGATTGTGTTAATTTAAGCCATAAACGAGTATGCCCATAAACCCACCCTCACCCACATATTCACATACCTACCAAAACCACACTCTACTTACTTACCCACGCATCCTCACACACAAAAACTCGCACACATGTACTTCTACATGTATTATCTAACTGAACTGGATTTTTATAATTGTATTTATGTGGAAAAGTGATTTGGCTTTATTTTATGTTTTTTTTTATAATGTTGTGTATATTTTTTTGTATTGCTTTTGTATTCTTGAATAAATTAATAAAAAAATCTGAATTAACAAAATGTACTCATATATAGCAATTTAACAAAACTACCAAACTTTATAATCTTTCAATAAAGGTTATACGACTAAACATTATTGTGAAAAAAGTACATTAAATATATTTTTAAATAAAATAATAAATAATATTTACGTTGGAGGAGACTAAACATACCTGTAACTATGTCAAAGAGGACATATGGGAATCGAACTCGAGACCCCTTGCATGGCAGGCTAACGCGCTGACCATTACACCACGAGGCCGACAAAAGACGATACGACACTACTAAGATACGACACTACTAAGATACGAGAGTGTTATGAAATTATTGTACAACGAACAACTACAGAAACAAGCAGTTTGCTGTATTTAAAAGGCAGAAATGTTGCGACAGACGAAATAAATATTACGCCGGCATGTATGAAATTTATTTTTAGATATTTTTTTTAATAATTAAATAAAATAAAAACTTAAAAATAATTTTGTAAATATTTCAAGTCTATAGATATAGAGAATATAAAGTCTAATTATACTAGGCAAAATTATTGAAATTTAGGAGTAAATTTTTTCTATTAGAATTAAAATCAGTGTATAATATGGTTTAAAATAATATTATTTATATTTAAAACATAAATTTTGTTTTTAAACATTTCAAGTAATGTTAATTAATATAAGTACCTACGTACAAAAAAAGCATTTTAACGGAGAAATAATTTTTTTTTTTTTTTTAAAGTTTTAAAGGATTTAAAATATATTTTACATCCTATTGAATGGGTATTGATAGAAATAATTCAAATGTTAAGGAACTATCAAAATCAGATGATAATGATCAATTTACATAATTTGAGAGCCTCATAAAGGCTTCTACTTCTGAATCAGATGGCAACAGCGATGGGAAGATTCTTTTATCAACTCCCTTCCCTCAAGCTTATGGTAGTCGTATTTTATGGCGCCATAATACAGAGTTTGATCCCCTTTCATCTGCACTCGAGTATGATGACAAAAGTTGGAAAGGGATTTAAAAAAACCCATCAAATATTTTGAGGAGTATATTGAAAATGAAATTTTCGAAACACTCAGTACATACACAAACATAAAATACTTACAACAAAACTGCCAAAGTTCTACGGTCAACTGCAGCAAAAATTAAAATTCTTATAAGCGTCAACATTGTGATGTCATGTTTAAGATTTCCGAGAGTCAGAATGTACTGGGTGAAAAAGACGTTGCTGACAGCAACATAAATAACTGAAAGGTGGTCCAGTCATAAGACCATTTCTTATTAAAAACTACAATGAGAATATGGGCAGGGTGGACTTTTTGGATAGAGGAATAAGCTTTTAGCGAATTGAAGCGAAGACACGAAAATGGACATTAAGGCTTATTTTTCAGATGACAGACATGGCAATAGCCGCATCTTGGATTGAATATCGCCGAGATCAAAAAGCTTTAGGAAAACCAAAACATAATGTAATGGACTTACTGAAGTTCCGCGAGACAGTGGCAGATTATCTTATTTACGCTGACAAAGTATCTACTTCAACATATGAAGATGGGATGAATATTGACCCGGGATTTGTACGGCACACAAAAAGAAAAGCGATCATGGCATATCCCCCAGTAGCCCTACGTAATAAAAATATGGTGCATATGGCAGAAATGGCTCCACTTGGAAACGGCAAAACTTAAAGATGCAGGTATCCAGGCTGTAGCAGTGTTCGTGCTCGGGTATATTGTTTCACTTGCAAAGTACAGTTATGTTTAGTTCAAAACAGAAATTGCTTTAAACTTTACCACGAAATATAACACTTTAAAAAAAAACATTCCCAGTGTTCTTTGTTTTATTTTAATAAATATATATTAAAAAAAACCATAATGGTTTTTTTGCCAGTAGTAATAAATTAGTTGCACAAAGACCCATTTGTGTCTTGGAAGACACATATCATTTTAGAAAAACCAATAATTATAAAAGTTCAAAAAAATATATTTTATCGTTTGCATACACATATTGACATAATTAGTAAGTTAAACGAAGAAATAAAAAGTTCTTCATGTCTTGGCTCCAAAGAAGTCAACCAATTTTTTCCTATTTACCCAAAAAGTTCAGTTTGAGAAAATTACATGTTTAAGTACATGGACATATTGAATTTTAACAAAAATTAACAAAAAAAAAATATTTAAAAAATCTACCATACTATGAAGAGAGGAAAGAGGATGAAAGGAAAAAAGAAGGATAAAAGAACAATTAAAAATTTAGATAGTGACATTTCAATCTTGACATAAATGTAAATAAAGAAGGGGCGTCTCTAACATGAGTGGGTAAATTATTCCACAATCAAGCAGCTACTACTAATGAGGAAGAAAATAAGAGCGATGAAAGGGTATTAAAAGGGTTCTCTCGTTACTCGAACAAAGATATAGTCCGTGTTGTGATAGAGATTGGAAGAGCTCTCTCAGATTTATCTACTGTTTATTTTTTATTATTAATTGCCCGTTGCTAGGTAAAGTGGGATTATTAAAAAAAATATGAAAAGGTGATAGAATGTGAATGTTTCTTCTATGCCTGATACTGAGTCAGTATAGTTGCGTGCAATATTCGGTCATGTGAAGATCAAAGATATATACTCTCCAAAATTAATCTTAATATCCCCTTTCGTGTGACAAGAAATAAGTATTCGTGCCATCTGCCAGTCTGTCGCACTAACTATGCACAACACTCTTTCCTCTTTTATTCTTGCTCTTACTATTTTGCTTTTTTTCCATCTATTGATATATTTTACATGCCCCTTAATTTATTTAAAAATAAATTACGACTCCTTATTTTTGGCTGCGATTCGATCCCACTTACTGTTTAATGATGCTCACACTTACACACCTGAACCCTTAATCCTACACTAATACACATAAACACACATCTTCACTTACTCTCATACAAATTCACATAAACACACCTTTTTGTTGTAACACAATTTAATAATATGTATGATTCTTATTTAGAAACTTTGCTGGTCTGTCTTTAAACTGTTTTTTTTTTAATGTTACTATATCATTGTCGACTGTGTTTTTAAAATAAATAAATAAATAATAACGTATACAAACATTCTGCAATCGTTCTAACTTATCAAGCAATTCAGAGTTAGCATTTGGATAAAATACATCCGCATTGTCAAGTAGTGGAAGAAGTACGCTTAGGACTAATGTTTGCTTAACATTGATTGGCAAGAAATTCCGTAATCGTTTAAGTGAGTGCAAACTGCTATAAAGTTTAGGACTAACTTCGTAAATATTATTAGATAAATTAAAAATTAGATAGCGGAATTTTTCAAATCCTTCCGAAAATTCCTACCAACAAATATCAAGATGATATTAAAACATCTATAAAATAACGCAAAAGCAATTTTTTCCATGAAAGTAAAATATCACCACAAATAGTAGTTTAAACGAATCCTAAAATTCGCAAATTGTATGGATGAATTAAAATTCACAAATATAATAATCCTATTAGGCCGGTAGTTTCCTTGTGTAATTCCCCGTCGTTTAAATGAGCTTCATTTATTCAAATATAGTTAACAATCTAAATGTTTTTCGGCCTAAATTCACAAAAAAAACTCATTAGAACTAATTGACACTCTAAATGGTCTGGAAATTCCCAAAAATGCTAAATTAGTATCATTTGATATCGTATTTTTTTTTCACAAATGTCAATGTAGATGAATAAAAAACAATTATAAAAAATATTTTGAATTATTCAGATTAACCAGAAGAAGACAAATCACAAAATTTAATTAGACTTTTAAGTATTCTTTTAAATCAAAATTATTTTCAATTCAAAATAAGTATGACAATCGAACCTCTGGTCTAGCCATAGGCCAACCCACAAGTCCTTTGGTGGCAGATGTATATTTAGATAAAATTAAAAAACAAGTTTTCGAATCTAACATTTTATAAAAAAAAAAAATTATAGAAAAGATATGTGGATAATATACTTTGTATTTGGATTCGTTTAGAACGCCAGTTTACTTTATTTCTAAAATTTATCAATACCTTAAATGAAATGATTATATTTACTTCAGAAATTCAAAAATACAAAAGTAAATTTTATTAGATTTAACGTTGAAAATCAAAAAATATATAATAGAATTTAACATTCACCGCAAACCATCGTACACAGATACAGTTATTGATATTTCATCCAACTTTCTAATTTATTACAAACACGCTGCCTTCTACTTAATGTAACACCGATTTAGTTACTGTCCCTTTATCTAAAAATGATTGGAAAATTGAACTCGATACCATTAAAAAAATTGCTTTAAATAACGGCTATACCATCAAATTAACTGATACCCTTTCAAATAAAAAACTAAAACAAACACCAAAACATATTTTTTTATATCCTCCTTTAATGCTAATAAAGATAAAGATAATACTTGTAAATGAAGAAGAGTTTAATAATTTCTCAACTAAAATTTCAAAATTCTTGCCAAAAAATATAAAACCTGCACTCTACATTAAAAATAATATTGGGAAATTATTTATAAAATGTAAAAATAAAAGTGAAATATTCCATAACTCAGGTATTTATCAACTCCAATGCAGCTCGTGCCCATTGAAATACATTGGAAGAACGTCACGTAGCTTCAATATTCCCATAGAGATGATAAAATTTAGATTTTTCATATAAATAAACGCAGTTTTAAACCGAAAAAAGATGAACTGAAATCAATAATAACAAATGAATCATCAACACCAGATATCATTATGCTTACAGAAACATGGCCTGAACGCTTAAAAAAAAATTGCATGGAATTAATAACTTTAATGTAACTAACTCATGTTTACATCTTTAGAAGGCAAAGAAGAAAAAATACCGATATATATTGCTGATAATATAGATTTTTAAATTAAAAAAATATAATTCAAATTAAAATAAAGAAAACCATTGCATTAGTATGAACACATTTTTTTTTACACTAAGAGAATTTAAGTAATCGTTAGTATGACTACTTAATTTCTCTTCGCTCACATAATTTTGGAATTCTGAATGAAATATCACCTGAAAAGTATACTAGGTGGAATCAAAGAGGTAAAAATATAATAATTGACCATGGGATGCAATCACACTATTGACTACATAGACACACCGTTAAGTGATCATAGAGCAATGGAATTAAATTTGGATATACCATTAGCTAAACAAATATTAGCAAGAAAAAAATAAACGACAGAAAAAATCGACTTTTATAAACTTAAAGAAGATGTGGAAGTTAAATTACAAAATTTACAAAAAAATGGTTTTAAAAAGCTGCAAGAGTTGATTCAAATTAAAATAAAAAAAAACACAAAAACGAAAAACAGAAAATGTACCACTTCGATCCAAGAGGGGTGGCTCAAAATAAATATTTAAATATGTCATTCTAAAAAATAAAGTATACAAAAAAGTGGTAAAAGAAAAAGACTAACTAAGAAATTTACAAATACAACTTAAAAATATTCAAAAAGAGCCGAAAAATAATATAAGAAATTCTAAAAAACAATACCATCCACAACAAATAGCATGTGCAATAAATTATGGAAAATTATTGAAAATACTAACTTAGACACTTAAATACCATCACCAAGCATGAAGAAAATAAAATAAATGGATGGAAAAGTAACAATCTAGTAATCTAGAAGAAATAACAAGTACATCAAATGATTTTTATACAAATATAGGAAATAAACCAGACAAAACAAAACAAAAGACTCAGGCAACCTTTACAAAAGATGTTAAAAATATTATTATTAACAGTAGAATGTGAATTTTAAAAGTGAAAACAATTTGTTAAATGTATGTAACCCGTAAGGGTTTATCAGTAAAATTTAAATAAAAAAAAAATAATAAAAAAAAATAAAAAAAACTTGCAAACAAAAAATAAAGGGACAATGTTAAAATATAACAGAAACACAAAAATACCAAATAAATGCTACTTTTTTTCTTAGACCCGCAACAATAGGAGTAGAAAAAAAATATATGGATAATAAAAAAAAATGTTTCTCCTGGATATGATGAAATTAAACCATAGCTAGTAAAAATTCTTAAAGACATACTTAGTCCAATATTAAAAAATCTGATTACTTACTTACTTATCAGGTCCGGACTTTAGACCTTGCTACTCCAGTGTGCAGCGACAGATACCGCCTTGTCAGTGGCCATCCTCAAATCATTATCATCACAAGTTAAGTGCATTTGTGGACATCGCAGTAGATGAGGATCATTCTGCACCTCTCTACAATTGCAGTTCATGTCATCTTCCTCCAGAAAACCCCACCTCCGTTGATTGTATTTGCACCTAAATACCCTTACCCTTAGTCTATTGAGAATTTTCTACGTAGGGAAGTCCAAATTGAGGGCGGTGTTTGTGCTTTCAGATGGCATTATCTAGAGCATATCACCGAGTTCTCCTCTCCATAGACCCTCTCTGCGTTTTTCTGCAGAGGTTTTTAAGTCAGTTGTGACTTAAAGGATTTTTTTTTTGGATTTCAGTCTCGGAAAACTCATTTAATGGTCGCAAAAGAGGTGTCTAGGGTCAAGGGTCTGTTTGTGTCTCTCTGTGTCTGCTGCTACGTTTCTCCTAATGCTAAGTGGAGCGATTCATATAATATGATAAAGTTTGTGCACCGGCGTGGGCTTAAGACAGCCAGACACCAATCGCGCCATGTCATTTACAGCAAAATCCACTTGTTTAGCGTGTGCTGATTTTTGCCAAACGGGACAAGCGTACTCTGTTGCGGAGACACACAAACTCGAGGCAGAAGTGCAGAGTACGTGTGGAGATGTTCTCAGAATGAACCGGTGAGCTTTCGCTATATTTTATTCCTTGCAGAGACTTTCTGTTTAGTATCGGTGCAGTGCTGCTTATAGGAAAGCGTCCTATCCAGAGTTACACCAAAATATTTAGGTGTTTAGCAGTGCTCGAATCTCTCCCATTTCCATGTGATTTCCAGTTCTCTTCTCGCCTGCTTATTTTTTAGGTGGAAGGCACAGAGTTGAGTTTTCTTTGGATTTGGGTTTAACATATTTTTTTTATAGTATTCCCCAAGTATGTCAAGAATTTGGGAAAATCTTTCTTCCACCAGCTGGAAAAAGTCCTCTTCAGCAGATACTGCTGTGTCATCAGCGTAGATGAATTGCCTAGTCTCCTCTGGTATGGGTTGATCGTTAGTATATATGTTATATAGGATTGGAACCAGAACGCTTGCCTGTGGTAGTCCATTCTTTTGGGATCTCCATCGACTGTCCTTGTCCTGAAGCGTTACATAAAATCGTCTATTATTTAAAAAAATGTGGAATATGTATATAGTTTGAAGTCCTTTACAACATATTATATATCTTATTTACTAGTTTGGTATGGTTCACCGTATCGTATGCAGCCATGAGATCCACAAACGCCACTCCCGTTATCTTTTTCCTCTCAAACCCGTTTTCAATGTGCTGTACCAAGTTGAGCACCTGACCAGTACATAATCTTCCGGGTCAGAAATCTGCCTGCTCTCTTATCATTTGGCGGTCAATATGGTCTGAGACCCGATTCAGAATTAGGCGTTCAAAGATTTTGCTCAGTTGATATACAAAAGATATAGGTCTGTAGTTCTTCGGGTCGTTAGGTTCCTTTTCTGGTTTGAGCTGTCCAGTTTGTGCTTTTCTCCAGAGATTTGGTATTATTTTTCTTATTATGTATTCATTAGTTTAAGGACCCATCCCATGGTTTGCGCTCCAAAATATTTGATCTGTTTGATTCTTATTTCATCCAATCTAGGTGCTTTGTTTTTTTTCGGGCTGTTAATTGATACACAATACATCAGTTCAGTATGGAAGAAGGGCACCTTTAATAAATCATTGTCGCGTTCAGGCGGGTGATAGATGTTATTCTAATTTTTCCATTAGTTTTACCGTTGAGAAGTAGTTTGGGTCATTGCTTAGGGTCTTGACAACCTTTCATACTCTTCTATTGTTTTGGTTCATATCAAGACCTTCAATTAGGTTGCACCATTTGTCTGTCCTGAAATCCGAGACGGTCTTCATCAGCGTCTCTCACGCCTGCAGTGTGGCATCCGAGAAGGTTGTCATCATCGGGTAAGTCTTGGAATTTCAGAGACAGCGTCATCCAATGCCTGGCTAAAGCTAGTCCACCTAGTTTTTTTAAGGTTCAAGCGTCTTTTGAAAGGAACTCTAGCAGGTTGAATAATTAGGATGACTCTGCATGTTATAGAAAGGTGCTGTGTCTTTGAAATAGGATTCTCTACTTTCTTGGAATATTGTGGCATTAGCTTGTTTGTCGCGAAAATGTTATCGGGATTATATTTCTTTCTCCACCGTGCGCTGTTGAAAAACGCCGGCAGTTTTGAATGGTGAGGTTGAATTTTTACGTCTCCGCTCACTCCTCCAACTTTGGTCCATTCTCGTCGGTCTCCTTGTATCACCACGACTCATTGTGGCAATTGAAATCACCCATTACAATTCTTTTGTTATGCATGTTGAAATTATCTGTCTTTGTGAACTTAAAATTAGTGCCTGCAGGTTTGTACACAGGCTCTATGTTATATCTAAAACCAGCGCCTTTGAGGTGATTTTCACAAAAATGGCGGTATATAAATTATCCAAATATATATATATATATAGAGGCAGTTGGCATGTAGCATTGATAAAATCTCAATGTTATTTTTCTTCGTGTGGGTTACCGATTGGATTTCAATTTTAGGGTTAACGAATATTGCGCTACCGTACTTGGAATGTGGTTTTTCCAGCACAAACCTCATGCCTTGTATAGGTTTTTTGTCCAATCAGTATGCCAGCATTTTAACATAAGTTGGAGAGGATACCCTCCTTGTCCTGGCTAAGTCCCTCAATATTTATTGAGATCGTCGTGAATAGCCCTTAAGAGGGCTTTTTTTCGGATTTGGTTGGTGGCTAAAGGATTAGCCGGCTTTTGTCGTTTCCAGGAGGCGCCGAATTGCTTTCGATTCTCATTGTTGTTTTTATATTATTTCTATCTCTCAATCAACACGACTTAAAATACTATATTTTAATCAAAACGACCTTCAGGAAAAAAAAGGAACTGGAACCGCCTTAGTAAAGTTGATAATTTATATTAAAACAAATATTGGGATTCCAATCACAGGATTAATTTTAGATTTTAAAAAAGCCTTCAATACGGTACATGTTGAGACCATGATGAGAAGAAAAGATATTGGAGTAAAATTTCAAGAATATAAAAACTACTAAAATCATACTTAGCAAATCGCAAGCAGTATATACATGTAAATTTAAAAAAAGCCAAATACAAACAGTACATTTTGGAGGAGCAAAAGGATGTACTATGGAGATGGTGAAGGTGGAGGTGTATTTTAGTAATTGCATGTTGGTGTAGTGAGTATCCTGACAAAGAGACGGGTTCGTCTCAAAACCGGTAGACTAAAAAAGTCGGTAAGTGGTTTTATACTTATATTTACTAACATTTGATATTACGAGAATATCGTTTCATTATATTATTCCCAATCATATTAAGTAAAATTTTACAAATATTTTTTTCTTTATATGTGAATTTATATTACTGTGGTTATAATTATTTTCAGCGTCCTATCATCTATCACTCGCCTACAGGCTGTATTAAATGCCGCAGCGAGACTTATTTTTGGAATCTTTAAATTCAGTCATATCCCTCCACTACTTCGGGAATTGCACTGGCTACGTTTTCCACAGAGGATGGAATACAAACTCTGTTGGCTTATGTATAAGTCACTGCACAACTCTGCTCCAGAATATCTAAGGGAGCTCTGCATTCCAGATGAACTAGCTGACAGACGTCTTACGCTTAGATCAGCTACATCTACGTCGAAAGGAAAAGTTATTATACCTCTACGCAAACAGCGCACTAAATTCGGCGATCGTGTATTTGCGGTCGCAGGCCCTATGGCATGGAATGCTCTCCCAGCAGAAATCCAAATCTGTGAGAGTGAAGTGATGTTTCGGAAGAAACTTAAAATCCAGTTGTTCTCTGAATCATTTGAATAAATTCTTAGCATATGGTGAAAAAGTAGTATGAAAAAGTACATTATTTTTCTTAAATTAAAAAGTTAAAGTTAAAATTAAATTTATATCTTTATTTAATCACTTTGTAAAGCGCCCTTGAGGTATTATAGTACGAAAATGGCGCTATATAAGTTATCCATATTTATTATTATCTTCAGTTTCTCTCCTGACTTGTATATTCCCAATACTATATAGTATTTGTAAGTTTGTATATGCAGTATATGGTAATTAGAAATTCTACAATAATTTATTTTAAGTAATAAATACACACATTAAAAATATGGGATTACCATAAAATTTTTCTTGGTTTTTCCACAAATCAGTTGTTTGTATGCATATTTGTACGAGTACATGAACATAAATAAGGTAACCCGGGAGGAATATCGGATTTAACATATTGTACATATAAAAGATTTCTCAAAAGCTCTTTCAGTGTTTATAAAAGCTCTAATAATCAATAATATTATTCATAAATTTCGTTTACTATTTTTAACATCTTGAAAAAGCTATTTTGTTCAGTTGGTAATAAATTCAACCATCCAAATCCACCCAACAGTACACAACAAACCGTGCATTTGTTTTAAATGTTGGTAGTACCGAATAGTAACTGAAACATCCCGTATTATTGTCTATGATTTTTCCCCCTCTCTAGCCAACTTTGAAATAAATGGCGACCGTAAAATGGGGTGACATTTAAATCGTAAGGCGACTTTGATCAGCGGATATATTGTTTATATTTATCTCTATAACTTCTGATCATTAATAATTTTCAGCCAATTTTAACGGTTTTTTCAACGGTAATATGAAATACGCTTTAAATGCAATTGTTATGTTACTTTATTTCAAGTAAGATCTCAAGATGTTTGAAGTGGAATTGTCAAGGTATTCATTTATTATTTTTTTATATTTCAATTTTGCGCCACCTATGTGGTAAAGTGTTGCCAACGAAAAAAAAGACTACGTGACAACTAACAGTTCAAGATTATTAAAAATAGATTGCTACATAATAAAAACAATATGTTTTCACTATTTATAATTTAACACTTCTACTTTCACTGCCCCTTTTACTATGTGTTTGGATTATTATATGGAGAGCTTTTATCAAATATTGTCATTCATTCTTAATATTGCATACACGAATGGTAGCAAAAACTGTATTTACTTAACTATGTCCTATGTCTATTATGATAGTTTTATGAATTTAATAACTTAAAATTAGATAATAATAAGCCTTTCGTATAAGTCGACGAAAAAAATCTCATATGATTGCATGTAGCACCGCTTATTTAAAAGCTATTAACTACATCTATTTCATTAAGTCATAGTAGGAAGTATTGTTAGTACGTGGCTACTACGTTCGATAATTGCAACAAGGGTTAGTAACACTACTTCTCTTTGATGCGAAAGAACGGCACAAAATATTGGTTCAGTTCGTACCCAGAGACATTAGACTCCCTGGACAATACGTAACATTTAATTTACCAATAATTTACCCAACAGCCAGCTGCAAAGCAAACGATGATTTATCTTATGATTTATCTATGAAAATGGATTTATAATAAGTCGTTGAAGTTTCAAAAGACAACCCTCAGCTAGCTCTGGCTAAGCGTGCAACTTTTTGGAAAGCTATCTTTTCCGAACTCTCAGCTTTACTAGCATAGAAAGTATAAGACAATTTTTTTTCAAGCATTTTACCAAGGTTTGACACCAAATTTGAAGCTGAAATAGAAGTGCCCAGGAATCTGATAGAAGAAAGACACACACGATTGCATTTTAATGGAGAGCAAAACTTAATATGTTTCGAATACCCCTATTGCATATTTTATTTAATGCATTGGCTGCGTCATCCTCCAGAGATTTGCGGCTATGGCTTTCAATTGAAATACATCCATCATCGGCACAAGCCTTAATCATACACGATGAAGGAATGGGAAGTTCGAGAAAATCATCGAACAATAAATTCCACAAAAGTGGTCCCAAAACACAACCTCGAGGATAGACTCTTTATTATTATTATTATGGATAACTTATAAAGCGCCATTTTCGTAACAAAATACCTCAAGGGCGCTTTACATAGTGATTTTTTGAAATTTGTAATTACTATATCCACAAATGTATCCAAAATTTTACCAAATAATATCAAACCTGCTTTTTAAACAAATAACAATACTGGTAAATTATTGCTTAGTGATAAAGATAAAAGTAGTTTATTAAATTATTCAGGTGTTTACCAATTAAAATGCAATTCTTGTCCTTCAGTTTACGTTGAAAGAACATCAAGAAATTTTGATATTCGTTTTAAACAACATATGAGGTGTCTTCACAATGATAGTTTCTCTGAATTTAAAAATCACCTAATCAATTTAAATCATGACTCTAATAAAAATACTGGAGTTAAAATCTTACATACAAATAATAAAGGGTAAAAAGTAAATAATATGGAAATATTTCACATTTGGAAAGCTTTAAAAAATAATGTTTCTATAATCAATAATCAAACAAACTTCCAATATAGTCCTTTATAAGATGTTCCACTGTAATGGTCACCCTATAAAACTTATTAAGCTTATCCCCTCCCCCCATCCCCTCTACTTTTTTCATTAATTCTCAAACAAGATAATATTTTCATAATTTTCTGGGACAAGTAAAATTCAATATTCCGACTCGTAGATTGAGAAACAATGAACTACTGTTCATCGATCAGCATAGAACAAACTATGGCCTAAATTCTCCAATGACCCGTCTTTGTCGTATTGTTAACTCAAGACAAGATCTGGACTTTTTTGGTTTAAGTTTACAACGATTTAAACGAGCACTAAATAAATAGTCCAGATCTTGTCTCGATGTCCCTTATGTTTGTCAATGCTTCTTTTTTTTTTATTATTTTAAACTATTCTTTTATTGTAATATTTAAACCTTATAAATTGTCTACATGGACAATGTCCGTTAATAAATAAATAAATAATTTAATGAGTGTATGTTTGTCCTTATCAGTGCATGTGCTTATTAAAATGCATTTCGTGTTGGTTTTATATTTTTGTGCAACACTATGGTGAAGGATAGTGGGTTTTGCATGTTTGTTTACATGTTGGTTTAATTGATGTCCTGACAAAGAGACGGGTACGTCTCGAAACCGGTAGACATTGAAAAGTCGGTAAGTGGTTATATACAAATATTAAATAACATTTAGTAAATTTATTATTTGTTTTTAAATCTGGAAGCAGGGCAAATATGGCCATATTTTTATTGAATTTATTTTTTATATTTTATTTATTTAAAACGTAATTTTATTTACTCTCGTAAAACGGGAAAGTAGGCAGTTTAATCCTTATTTTTTATTTTTTTAAATATATGGTGTAACACGTTGTGGTCTATTTATGCATGTAGATGCTTATAATATTTTTTCACAACATTTACAAAATAATTCAAAAGATGTCTTTGCGTTTTGAAAAATCTTTCTCGTAGTTTTTGTTTTGTATTTTCAGTGACCATAAGATTATTTAATGTAATGTAATGTAACTCTTTTAACAGGAGCACTTAGCATGATTTGAATTAATTGTGAGAAAAATTATAGTACATAACTTCAAAAGAAACCTTATTTTTTTTTCGGAAACGAAAACAAACACATAAAATACAACCTTGATCGTAGCGTGATTGTGAAATAATTTAAAAGCAAATTGTGATCACAATTAATATGTATACTTTTGGATGCACATAGGTGCAACTTATAGAAGTCAACGCTTGTATGAGTTATAAAAATTAGGCATGATTTTGCCGCGCTAATTACCTGGGAATACCTCCATGACGTCATCGTTCAAGTATTCAAAAGTGAATTCTAGCGTCTAGCTCGAATGAAACAAAACACTGTGCGGCGCGGCGCGTAGCGTATCTAGAATAAAGTAGCCGCAGCCGAGCGCGCCGGTGGCGATGTCGGTAGTCGGTAGTCGGTAGTCGGTAGTCGGTACCTAGTCGGTATACGGAAACCCTAAATACTTGTACTGCAATTACAGACATAGAAATTTTCCACATACCTTGTAATTGTTTTTAAATCTACACATTACCAGCACTTACTTAAATGTTTATAGCCTCGTTTTCAGTTATCAACTTGCGACACTTGATTATTTATTTGTAGATATTAACACATTTTCACAATGTGAGGATGAATAATTTTAAAAATTCGGTAAGAAATTGGTTTCGGTTGGTTCTTATTAAGTTATATGGATAGACATAGTGCGGTTTTTATATTAGAATATATATATTGTAATAAAAAAATAAAAAAACATGTTTCTTAATTGTTTTAACTAAAAATAAGCATTGAAAATAAATATGAAAAAAATTTCAAACAAGCGTGAGATAAAAATAACATTTATGTTTGTTTACATAATGCCCATGCTTTTATAATTTATAAATGAAATATTTATAAATTATAAAAGCATGTGCGGTTATATGCAATTTTAAATCGTCAATTATTTTCGTGCTGCAACATTTTGTCTGTGGACCTGAAGCGTAAGTCTTATCACTTTACCTTCCGTGTTCTTACATTGATTCAGATACGCTAAAAGTGGAGTACCAATGCAGTTTCCCATGTACTACTGGGTGTGATGTACGATTATTAATATTTTTATGCAGAGAATTTAATAAAATTTCATAAAGAAACATTATATAAACGAATACAATACGGTTTATGTATTTTTAAAATTCAGCTCCGCAATTTCAAATGAATTTAATGCAAACAATTTTGTTGACATAAGTATGTGGTTTGTATCTGGTCCCGAATAGATCGGAGTTTCCTGTATTAAGTCAGTTTCCTGTACTGTTTTAAAGTTACATAATATTCATTTAAGTGTTAAAACAAGTAAATATTTAAAGTATAATTATTATAAAAATAGAATGCAAATATGTTATGTAATATTTTGGGTGGAAAATAACGGGTATTTATCCGATGGTTGATCAAATATTTTTAACCCAGTGCGCAGGATTTCTACAATATGTTAGAAAGTTATCGAGGCGAGTACTCGTATAAGTGCGATTCAAATAATGCTTTACGTTTTGATACATAGTCGTGTGATTTCGCTTGTTCTCCGAGATAATATTTTTGATCTTCATCGTTTGTCTTCATGCCCGTATGCTTTTAGTCCGTGTTAACGGATCATGAATAGTTTATTATGAAAATGTTGGATTGCGCCATTTTTGTAAAAATCACGTCAAGGGATATAAACTTTATTTAAAACTTTTATCTAAATTGTGATTGTTTCAAGTCAGCCGAGCTACTTTATTTTTCATTATTATTCATCTCAAATATGGGTTGGTGGATCTAATATCGGTGACATAATTGAGTAGTTCTGCGGTGCAAATAAAATCATGAAAGAAAATGTTCGTATTTAAATTAGAGTTATTTTGTGTTGAGGGACTAATAGAAACAATAATTTTTAACAAAAACGGTAAGATTTGAAACGGGTTGTGGTCTTGTGGCTAGTGTCACGGGCTCATTAATCAGACATCCGAGGTTCGAACTCCGCTATGAAAAAATATTAAAATATCGAAAAGCGGTTGGTTGACTCACCTCACAAAACCTTCCCAGTCCCGCAGCGGTTTGGGTCCGAAGCGGAAGGCAGCGCCGCAAGTGTCCGCAAAGTCCATGGACGGTACCTTCGCCAGCTTGCACACGTCACGGGATATCGTCACCTGCGTCATAACAGCGCGTTACTTCCGCATCGAGAACGCAACTCACGCGGAAGGAGGATGTTCGCGTCCCTCCATCGGATAGACACTCACACACAACACTCTTAACTCAGCTTATTATAATTAAGTATTATTACTTACTTGTCATCTTAAATTAAAGTGTTTGATATTATTTCAAATATGTAAATGAATTAGCTACGCATTATAAAAAAAGGAATAACCCGATAAACCTCTATTTTTAGAGGCTGGTAAGCAGGTAGGATTGAGGGAATATGGAAGGAGGTAATGAAAAATACATCACAACATCCATGTCAATTGAGAAAAATTATCAAATAAAATAATAATAACAATAATAAATAATATTTAACTGCAACTAGAGAACTTTTTAAACAAACTAAGCAATTAAATATAACTGAACTCTTTCAACTAGAATCATTAAAATTTATCCATAAATTAGCCACTAATGTAATTGTAGACGAAGAACTAAAACTAATAAAAAAATGTAGTCAACATGGACATAATACGAGAATATCAGACAAATACCATATACAACTTTCTAAAACAAGACAAGGACAATCAAGACTAATGAACCAGGGACTGAAATTATACAATAAACTACCAGACAAAACTAAACAAAAGACTCAGACAAACTTTATAAAAGATGTAAAAAATATTATTTTGAACAACAGAGTATAAATGAAAAATGTATATATTATTTTATGTAAAATGAATGTTATAATCCGTAAGGGTTTATAAATAAATTTTCAAATAAAAAAAAAAATCTTTTTGAATTTTTTTATTACAACTGGCGAGAATCGAACCCGCGACGACAGTTTCACAGTTCGCCGTCTGACCAACTGCGACACGGCGTCTGTCAATGAGAAATTTCAGTGATTTAAAAAAAAAAATGTTAATATTAAAATAAGACAATAATTGCATTGTTTTATCAGCGCTACGATTTTTTTAAGTTTCGTATTTCTGAAATATCTCCGCGAGTGACGTCAAAGGTTCTCTTCCGCTTATTCTCGATCGGTTCTGCCTATTGGTCCATTCACGGTAAGCAAACTGGAAATCTTCCATAACTCTTTTGTGATTGGTTGATTCATATGAATCAGTGATGTCGTGAAAAGAAGACTGTTTTTATTAAAAAAATATTTTTTTTTTCGTATATTTTCAGGAAACTTTGCATTAAAATGTAATGCTCTAATTTTTACCGCGCGCAAGAAAACAATTACTGTACCCAACTTCCCGGAGGACTGAAGTTCCTCATTGAACCATTTATTCATAAAGAACTTATTTTGTTCATGCGACACTTTAATACCTAATATAATTTTTTAAACAGCCGATTACACTTACACCTCCTATCTCTATATAATTATATTTTAAGAACATGCACCAAACAAATTCATGATGTTTTTCATTTATGTTAACATATGTATTTACATGTAACAAAGTATTTATTTAGTTATATTACTTGCAAACTTTATAAAACCGAATTGTAACGTAATATGACGTTAGAACTAAACGAATATTTAAAGGCAAAATAAATTCCAGCAATGGAACTTATTTTAATTATATAAAAAAACTGAAAAAAAATTATCGAAAGAAGTAAAACAATTTGTTAAAAGTAAATCCTGATATTTATCAAGAGATTTTTTATTTTTAACAGAACTTCTCTTCTGAATAAGGTTGAATTGTTTAGGAGTTATAATTTATAGTTATATATAAATATATTTACTTTAAAGCTATTTATACTACGTGACATTACTTGGGATTTTAATTTAAATTAAATGCTTATTTCTTGTAAACAGCAACGGAGTTCTACTCGTACTTATGAACCATAAAAACTCAAAAGCAGTTTGGTTTAAGAATACAATATTATTTATGTTCGTCTTCCGATTACAAGGTCCAATCTTTCGTGCAATCTGTACGCGAGACGATTTCACTTATTGGGTGAACAAAAAACAACCTTTCGGCCAGCCTCAAACCTGTTTGTTTTCAGCAATAATGATGATATTATAATGTATACATATAGGATCACCATAGTGACACCGCGCCGCACCAACTCGCACACCTAGTACCTACGTCAGCCAGCAGGTGAGTGGCCGATCGTCAGTCGTCGTTGTTCGCACCATTTGCATTTTTGCGAGAGGAACACAAAAGCGACAGCGGAACATGGGTAGGTACTCGTTTGTTAACGAAGAAGGTCGCTAGCGGTAACCGCGAAGGTACATGTGATTATTTCATTGTCGGTCCTCGAATTCGGCCTCGAATCACTAGGCGTAAACACGTTTTTAGGCGTTTGTTTTTGTCAGCAATTTGTTATGATTCCGTCAGTTACTATAATAAAGGAGAATCGACAAAATGGCGATAGCAATACGCATACTCACCAGGACGTGGACGCAGTAGGTGCAGACGAAGCCGATGACGAGTGTGCCGACGGTGCCTACAACTATGCCCGCGTGCTGGAAGGCTTTAGGCATCGCCAGGATCCCCGAGCCGAGGGACGATTTGATGAGGTGGATGAGGGAACCGGCGTCTCTGCGGCGTAAGGTTGCTAGTTAGACACTTATTATTGCATCGGGTCAAACAGACGACTCTCACTTCGCTCAAGTGGAAATACGTACGAATTCGGGTGCTCGATCTGGCGGCGGTCGAACGGTTCGTACAGCTCATCCTTCTCGTTGATGCCGTCGAGTGTGAGGGTAGATTGGAAGCCAGGATTATCCGTGAGATTAGCTCTGCAATTTCAAGTTTACACATGTAGTAGTTTGTTTTCAATGGATGCCCCGCAACTTACTAATGAAAAACAATGTAATAAATAAGCTTTACGAAAATATTGGTACATACACATAACTAATTCATATGCCATTATGGTTATGCGATATTGGTTCATTTTCCGACAAAAGAATTGCTTTAGGTAAATTAATAAACCAGTATACTTAAACAAAAAACAATATTTTAAAGTATTGGCATATATATATATAACAAAAGAATAATATATTCCTATACTTTTCGGAAAATGAATTATAGATTTCGCGTCTCGTACCTATCATAATATTTTAACACGATAAAAATAAATATTGTCATTTACTGTTTCATACGAAACTGACAGAGAGGTTGAGTTGAAGTAGACGATAAACAGAATGTAGTTTTTAATGCAGCTGTTATATGACAAACGCAACCATTAAAAAATGTACAAATTATCTATAATCCGCATTGAAGAAAACTAGTCGAATAATAAAATACATAATAATTTATTGAACTTACGTCGAGTTAAACTCGTTCATATGAATCGAGGACTTGGGGGATTTTTCCATGTTGTAAGGTGTTTTCAGACTTAGTTTTACGGTAACTACCTGAAACAAACATTAAGTACGTATTATATTTGGATGCATCATATTGTATAATAATGGTTTGCAGTGGTCTGCTCGTGTTACATAATTGAAGCCGACCTCTCGCTGACTTACTGCGGCGAGGGAAAGTGGCTGACTCTGGCGAACAGAACGCCGCCGCCGCCGCCGCCGCCGCCGAGGCCGCCGCACACGCCGCGTGGCGCGTGGACTGCCTGTTGACAGAGCAGTGAGAAGTGAAGTCCCGCTTTGACGAGGTGCGTTCGTGCGCATAATCAACTTATTTTTCGGTAATATTTCAAAATGTTGTAAGAAGGTACACGCGTACGATTATTTCAAATATAATTAAACTTTTCTAATAATTGGACAGGATGTTTCCATAAATTCCAAACGTTTGTAAAATTTATTATAGGGTAATCATTTTAAAAACACTTTCACGGGATGACCGATCTAGGAAGATTTTGCGTAAAAAATTTTAAAACGTCCGGGTTGTTAGTTATTTTAGCCAAAATATTTGTTACGTTTTAAACGTTTAAAAAAACATTTTTAACTTACGAGAGCGTTTATAAAAAATAATTTTGGAAAAAAAAAAATCATGTGAAGGTTATCGTTGAAGCAAATACCTAACTCAACAACAAATCAGGCAAGAGAATCACTTTGTTAAACTTTAGATAATGAAGCAGCATTAAAAATACTGGTTACAACCGGTTTGCAGAATTTCAACGAGGCCGTGCTTCTGTCAGTGACGAATTTCGGTTGTTGTTTAAAAAAACATCGATGCTGTGCGAAGAGGATTGGCATGTGACTTACCGTGAGATAGAAGCAGAAGCAGAAGCATCCTTAACCATATCTCTAAGATCCAATATGTTTTTATTACCAAACACTTACACTAACTTCTTTCGACGAAACCAATCCACCGCACACAGTACATAGAACAGTGCGTTGCACGTTGCACCTCAGCAGTTGTCTTAGCCGACATTTTCGAAATGATGAGAGGCCAAAGAAATTCGTCTTTACATAAATAGGGCAGGAGCTGACAACCAACAACCGCATATTATTTATTAAGATATAAATGTTATTTTCAGTACAACATGGTCGTATGACAAGGGTTGCATGACAAGATTTTTAAATTCATGTCCCGACATGATAAAAATAATATCCGTGTCAATTCTAAACTAACAAACAAATGAGTTTTTGTAATTTTTTTAAACATCTTTACACCTGTTACTTAAAAAAATATACAATAAAATATTACTACGGGCAACAAAATATGACAGGCATCGCGCTGCGGCACAATTGGTTAGACGGCCAACTGTGAAACTAACGTAGTAGGTTCGACCGTAAAAATGCAGTATGAAAAAGTTTTCTCGAATAGAAACTATTTTTTTGACGTTAATTAATAAGATAAAAAAATCAATATAATAAACGATAACTATTAAATGAATAAAAATAAAACATAGAAACATTATGTTAAATAAGTCATTTTATGTAAAAAATATTATTTTGAACAACAGAGTATAAATGAAAAATGTATATATTATTTTATGTTAAATGAATGTTATAATCCGTAAGGGTTTATAAATAAATTTTCAAATAAAAAATTAAAAAAATGAATAAAAAAAAATTAATAAAAAAAATACTCGTAATTAATAAAAATAAAAGTATAATTTAGCCCATTTAGGGCAAAATTAATTATGAATCATAAATACGACAGTCGTCTTATATGCGTGCACCTCCGCTTACTGCTAATAGGCGATTGAACCAGAAAACGATTGGCCACAGAACAGATTCTCTATCTCTAGTCTCTGTATGATCAGGTTTTGCCTGAGATGGCGCGGAAAGAATTGAGGATCTTCAGAGATGGCAGTCTCTTAGACGGAAAAGTAGGTGCAGTTTTTGTACCTTATGATGGCGTCAGAGAGCTACCGCCGAGAAAGTTGAAACTTAGCAATTTCTACTCCGTTTTTCAAGCAAAACTGTGTGTTATTAGAGAAGCCCTGGTCTATGTTTTGAAGAAGCCATCAAACAGATGAAAGAAAATAACCATCCTGATTGATCTGGCGTCCATGCAATAACTGACCGAAATTCCCCTTTTGTAATGGACATTAGAACAGATATCCAGAAGTTACGATGCAGATACCAAGACGTGTACATCGGCTGGATAAGGGGACACTGCGGAATCCTTGGCGACGAAAAGACTGACAAAAATGCTCGGGAAGCTACGCTCAAGAAGACAGCCCCCGATTTCGCCGATTTCCCGCTCAGCTTTGCCAAAAGTAAAATAAGAAGCAGAACCCTATAACTCTGTAACGATTGTTATTTGAGTGAACCTACCGGAAGTAATAATAAAATGTTTTTCCCTACAATTTTCCATACCTTTGGTTTCAAGAGAATGAAGAAAACTGGCTACGAGCTCACCCAGATTCTCACGAGTCACAGTGGGTTCACGAGCTACCTGTATACGGCGTCCAATTCAGAATAAATATTTTTTGTATTTAAATCCCGCATAATTATACAAATTTGACCTTTATCCGGCGTGAAAATGTCCATTTGAAGAGTTCAAAAAGTACAACTACATTATTTTTAAAAAAATTAAAGAGATATATCAATTCTTGTATCGTATGTTGACTAGTGTAATATTTAAGCCACATAAGAGTTAACGAGAAAACAGTTTAAAGTACGTAAACATGTGTAAATTTAGTAATTCGTAAAATAAACTTAAATAAACATTGAATAAATAAGCTAGTAAAATAACTAAAAGATGGCAATTCATATAAATTTATTGCAACAGAGAGGGAAAATGTTTTTGTGAAGGTAAAATATGAATAAATAAACCAAAAAGTAAAAGAAAAACAACTATATATTTTATATACAAGAGTATATTATAGGTGAACAAAAAAATGTGTTCAACAATGTGTTTAATGTGTAATGATAAATCCTACACAGGGATGTATTGCCTATTGATAAGAGGTAAGAGGTAAACAAGAAGGGGGCAGGAGTTAGATTGACAAGATTTGTGTTCAATTACAAACATTTTAATATAAATTTATAAAAGTTAGTTGTAATTTAATGAAAAAATATCGGAATTTATCAACAGACCATTGCACAATATGTACACATTATAAAAATAATGTTAATATTTTGTAACATCGCCCTTTGCTTGAATCACACTCTTATCTCTGCGGGGCATGATAACTGTGCACTTTTAAATTCATTTCAACAGAGAGGGAAAATATTTTTGAGAAGGGAATATGGAAGTCTAGGCATCTACAGGGCTTATGACCTGCCATTGGCTAGTTTATGTGGCCACTTTATACACTGTGTAACATTCACAGTTCTGCCCATGTTTGAACATCTACATTTCCTCAACTTTTCCATCTGTTGACTTTTGTGAACTGAAAGAGCTGAAACCTTTATCATGTAGGTGAGATTTATCCGGCTGAACCAAATCACCTACTAGGCAACGCTTAAAAATAATTTTTCAATTTTTATACTTCTTCTTTTATCAGGTAGTTAATTCAACAATGTTTGAGTATGTCCAAATGCTTGCAGACTGGCTAGATTTCATCTCTAGGGAGTTATTCATTTTTAAATTCATTTCAACAGAGAGGGAAAACTCTGTTCAAATGAATTTAATTTAATTTCTGTTAGTTAGTTGTCAAAGTTATCGAAATCTACCGTTTTAGTAGCTTCCACAGATTCTCTGTGAAGGTTTTCGATCTAGAGAGTTTCCATGCCATACTTCATAAGGAAATTTGTGATCCTTTTGGCTTTGCGGCATGAAGACGAAGACAAAAATCTACCTGGAAACCGTTCCGGATCTGAAGCCACAATTTTGCATCCAGTACCCGAATGAACTGATCTTGCAAAGTTGTACGTTCTACTTTATGAAGCCGACCAGTGCCTTGTGCCCTAATTTGGACCATACTTTTATTCTCAATGGATATTTCACACTTTTAACTATGGATTTTTTTTGTATTTATTTCCTGGTTGTTTCCTCTCAGTGGTCAATTTATCCTTTAAAATTTGTATTTCTTAATTCGCTTTTTTAACAAATCTATGTTTCAATTTAAATTTCAATTGATTTATTTTTGTATATGTACTCGTATGAACATTACAATCTAAGTTCATACATATAGAAGTAAGAAAATTAAACGGTCAACAAAACTATATATGTATATAAAAATAACACGAAGGCGTAATAATATATTGAGAAAACATCTTAAAAAGTAAGAGAATTTTGTGACAAAAAATTCCCTCAGAGACGTAAAAAATATCAATGTCCAAAGTAATATTGTTCAACATTTTCAATAGGCATAACCATTGGCAGATTGGTCCTGTTTATTGGAAAATGGAAGAGTCTATGTTGACGCTGTCTAAGGTAATTATCTAGAACACAAAAGCTTATGCTCCGCATAAATTAGGGTTTTCAATAATACCGCACCACAATCGAAAGAAATGCGTAGTTAAATACACATTTCTTCTGGTCTTTAAACTGCTGTACCAAGCATACCACAGAAAAACTCAATGAGATAAAGCCACGTATTATATCCACACTTTTTCATGTAGAAAAACCGAAAAAAAAATTTTGAACCCTCTCCGCCATAAGATAATACTAAAACTCTTACGGTCCTCAAATCATCGAGCCACTCTCAAGTCTACTTCACACCAACGAGTTATAAAAAATTCTCAGTACTTATGTTGTTCCAAAAACCCTGGCAGAATGCAGAAATTCTAACGTCTTCAATGGCTACTATAAACTGTTTCGATCTAATCATGAAATGTCAGGGAACTTACAAAAGTAATGCCCAGATCTTTAACCTTCGAAGTCCGTATAAGATTTCAGTCATTCATTATGTAGCAGAAAAAAGCGTTTTGTGGGCTCTGGTAAGACATAACGGAGTATTTTGAAATATTAAACAATAAATTATTTCATCTTTCCCGTTCAGGTACGTTTTTTATATTTGCCTGGAGAGTACGAAAATCAACCAAAACTTAAACTCTAAAATATAGCTTCAAATTATCGGCGAATAATAAAACACGTGAATTGACTACAATATTTTTAATATCATTATTAAAAATAGAGAACAGCAATGGGCCAAAGTTGGATCTTTGAGGGACACCTGAATAAGTGGTTTATTTTTTTGGCAAATTATTTGGCCATGTAAAACGTATTAAATTCTGTTTTGGAGGTGGCTAGTAATTACTTTTAGAATTCCGTTCAAAAAACCGATCTCATTCAGCCGGTTTACTGTTTACAAAACATCATAACTGACTGCGCCAAAGGCTTTGACAAAGTCATTATATGAACAGTCAACCTGATATCCTGCATCCAATGCAGCCGTAATATAATCTGTAAACACCATTAAATTTGTTTCAACTGAGCGACCCTTCCTGAACTCATTTTACTTATTAAATTTTCAAATATCTTAGCTGGTGCTGAAACTACATCTACAGATCAACAATTTTCTACAGATGACTAAGAGCCACTCTCAAAAATAGAATCTTTACTATAATATAAATTGAAGAGATTGTATAAGTGCGAAAGAAAGTAGGTAAGGATAGATTTTTTAAAAAGATATTAAGGTTATCTACACGACGGTTCGTTAGGTCAACGCGCGTTGAAGCGAAATGTTTAATAATGCTTCAAGAAATTAACTTATATAAAAACAGCAAAAACACACGAGACATAAAAAGCGTTTAAGTGTACTACCAACAAAGTGCGGGCATGATGATGACATTAGTACGTTACTAGGTAAAGAGAGCTCTGCTGGTATACAAAGCGCGTAGGCGGCAAGCGGTCTGACGCTGCGCTGACACATGGCGCGGCACGTAGCGATTGGGTGCCGTTGTCTCGCGTCTCGCCCAATACCCATCACTCCCGGTCACTTCCACTGGCCACCGTTAACTGCGTATTGCAGTCACATTATCAGTAACAAGTGTCTCTAGGCACTTAATATAATATTATTATGTTAAGATACTTTCAATACTTTACGCTTTCTCTTATATTGAATTCCATTGTAGAAAAATGTCTAAATATTAACATCGTTCTGATGAAGTTAGGCGACACTCAGTTCCTATTCACTGGAGCGAGGAAATAGTTCCAATACCTTTATCTACCTGTCGAACAATCGAATAGTGATGAAACATCACGATACGCATAGGCAACTCACGCCTTTGCAATGTCGACGTTGGCTTCTTGGCTTACTCTCTTATTATTGTATGTAGACGGAGGTCAGTGCTATGTAAGCTCTGATGTCACTGTGACCTACTTAGATCTTGAAACGGGTTCCCGTTAATTAATTTCCGCCCTCCAAGCTGAGATCTTTGAAGGGCCGGGCTACCGAGTTGAGGGTAAGTGCTTTCATGGCCTGAGTCCTTAAAGTATCGGGTAATAGGTATGGAACGAGTGCTTTGGGATAAGGAAACGAGGTCAAACCAAAAGTCCATGAAAGATATGGCTTATTTTGTGATATAAAGCATCACATAACCGAAGGGAGAAAAATAATTAATAAATCTCTTATTTTCAATACATGATAAAACCAAAAAAAAAAAACAAGATGTGCAACTAGCGTTAACTTTAAGGTACCTCATAGCAGAACTGCCTTTTTTCAGAGGCATTTTACAATATTGGGCCCTAAGTTTTTTTAAATGTTAGACCCTGACATAAAGACGTCTGTAAACTAAAATGCATATAAGAAAATGGTGAGCAGGTGGATAAAAAGTAAACCTTTTTATGTCCTTTAAATTATTTTTTTGACGGAATGGTCTGCTTTAAATTTCAAATATCTCTTTTTTTTACAATTTGTAATTTATGTTTGTTTTAATTTTTATTTTTATGAGTATTTATGTTTAATTTTTTGTTTAATTTATATTAATGCTCGAATTTTTTATTGTTAAAAAACAATACAAAAAATAAATACCAATGTATTTATTTTTCATTGATTTTAATTGTTTAAGCATAATTTAATTAAAAAACACATGTAACAAAGAAGGTCCTGCCTTTAGTGTTTACACAGGAAATCTTAGCTAGTCGGGATCTGAAACAAGTAACCTCGGTATATTACAAAACAGCGAAAAAGATAAATTTATAAATGCAAATAATTTTTTCCCCTTTCAGAAAGTGACAGGGCGCCAGATCCCGTTAGATCCGACGCAAGTTCTTAAATATGAAATCCATAACAATTGTGAATAAGAAAAGTGCAAAACGCAGCCATGTCGAGCTCCAGTGGTAACCACACACGAGTATGTGACATTCTGATCCGGCATTTACTATTCAAGTGCAGAGATTTTAACGACATTTGCAGCAGCTTGACTATCATCAAATTAATATTTAGTATGTCTGTAAGCATCTTTATTTCTGATTTCTAACTGAGTCTACAAGAAAAAGTTATTTAAAGTAGTTTTTCTCTGTAATAACTCCATTAGATAAAATCAAGATAGATTGGTTCGGAATATTTCAAAGTGCGTTGAAATCTTAATCCTACCTTTGCGTAGTATGCATGTTCTAAAATTAATATATTATGTAGCGAACAGTCTATGTACGAAGGTAGGTCCGAAAATTCGTGGAATGGAAGGGTTGCCAGGGGAGTGTGGGGCTACAAATATATTATATGAATGAATAGTATGACTCATCACTTGTATACGCGTATATACCTAGTATTCATCACTCATACGCGTATATTCCAAGTATTGACATAAATAAGCAAATAATTTCTAAGCTACACCTAAATAAGATAGGCAATCCAAAATAAGTATCGACTATGGATGAAATTAGGATTAGAGCCGTCATTAAATTTTTCACTTACTGAATAAACTGCAGTATGTCATTTTTGAAGAGGTAACCCCTTCTCGTACATATGTATATGCCGTGTTTTATGTGTATATACAAATATTACTTGCTTTATTGCCCGACTTTGTCGGAATCGATTCGAACACAATTTTTATTCGTTATTTCCTAACGAGTTATTTAAAAAAATAAAAAGATATGTAGATAAAAAAATGCGTATTTTATCTGTCCCGCAACGCACATATATCCTAGAAATCTTAATGTCGCTACAACTTAGCGTTAATGTGTTTGATTTTATATAAAATAAGGCTGAGAAAAAATACATTTTAAAAATAATGGTATTTAAATGTTGTTTTTAAATTTTACTTCGCTACGAATTCCGTTGATTTTACCCAAGAAGATCGAGAAATATTGAGCTTTAAAAAAAGACGGTTGATTAAAAACTGGAAATTTAAAAAAGGGTTTGAAATTTCACGTCCCTTATGTCGACTTACCCCCGATGAGTTTGATTTTACTGAAAAAGACCGAAAAAATTGGCTCAGAAACAATACGATTGATCTATAAATTCCATTTAAAATGACGAGTCATAATCACGAGTCAAACGTTACGTTAAACACGAAAATTTTAGAAGCTATATAAATATTATTATAGTTTTGTTTACAAGAACAACTGTATTTAACATTCTGTATGAACATGAGAAAAATAAGAATAAGGTAGACGCACATATTTTGCATGTTTTTCTCGTAATGAAACATGTATCGGACATCGCCACGCGTGCGGTAATGGGACGTACAACGCGGCCTGTGACGCGGCGAACGAGCGCCAAGCATTAGACACCGACATCAAGCCGAGCGGCCCTTTTGCGGGCTCCCAGGCGAAGATGGTAGCAGCACGGAAAAAATAGTGGGAATGACCACGGAGAGGCGGTCGAACCCCCGGCCGCGACTGAAGCTTCCCGAGTGGCCGCCAGGGCGACGAATGGCGCTCGGACGAGAGTGTACGATGCTAGTGTTTTTATAGTAATATTTATATGTCAGGTTTTCATGTTTATTTTCGGCTAGGAGTCTCGATTTGTAATCTAACTAGCTGCCTCTTAAATAAAGACGGTAAATTATGTCACTCGCAGGGGCAGAACTTAAAATATCGAGACCCTAGCCACATATTTGTATCGGATTGCGGGGAATCAGACCCTGTCCAATCCCATTAAAACTTATGTCACCCATTTTATCAGTATGTAGAACCTTACCTGTATCATTTGTACATTAATTAAGATACGGGGAAGAGGCTTACATACTCGTTTGATATGTAAGACTTATCCCGAGGGAATTATTAGACCTCATAAGTATGAGAGTAAAAACAATATTGAAATTGTCCAGCCAATGGGAGAGCGTGCTACGACGTAAGCCGGGAAAGTCCGACCCCTTCTCGCTCTCTCTTGCGGCCTATGTATGCTGTCTTGTACCGTGCCCGACCGTGACACGGTACAAATTTGTTGATAAAACCTATGCCTTTTTTATGAATAAATGTTGTGTATAAATCAGGACCGCGTTTTTATTGAATCTACGCCCTCTCCGCCCTCTCTGCCTTCGATGTCGCCACCTGCCCCTTTGAAGAAGATCGCCAAAGACTCAGCCTGAAGAAAGTTATCTCACCCAGGATAGCCGGTCAAATAGTAGCTGCAGAATCACCCCTATCTACAGTTCAACTGTATGCACGGCGAGATGTCGTGTATAAAACAAATATGTTTAATTTTTTGTTTGAATTTTGATATTCTTTTGTCTTTGTACATCAATTTCTAATGAAGATTTTTCCTAGCTTTATATTTATAACAATAATTGTGTGGTTGAGTTACCTTATCAACAAGTATTATAGCATGTTTAAAAAAAATTTTTTTTTTTTAGTAATTACCCAACTAGGAATTGAAGTGAATTATTTAAAAACATTTAAATAATGCACTATATACATAGCACACAAAAATAAGGGACACGTTACTATTTTTTGTAATATTTCTTGAATGAATAAATAAAAATAATAACACGTTTGTATGATTATTTATTTATAATAAACATAACTTAACAGCAATTTTAAAATGCGACTTTTCGATTACATTCTGTAGTTAATCTATGGTAATTATTAATTAAATTGACGGAATTTCTCACATGAGTTTTTTTAGATTATGCCTTGTGTTATTTTTGATGTTTTTCGTCGTTTTGATTAGAAAAATCGCTGGAATTTGAGTGGATATTGAGGTTATCATATGTACTAAGAATTCGTACAGTGTCGCAGTTATTTATTTATTAACGGACATTGTCCATGTATACAATTTATAGGGTTTAAATATTACAATAAAGAATAGTTTTAAACATAAAAAAAAGAAAAGAAGCATTGACAAACATAAGGGACATCAAGACAAGATCTGGACAATTTATTTAGTGCTCGTTTGAATCGTTGTAAACTTAAACCAAAAAAGTCCAGATCTTGTCTTGAGTTAACAATACGACAAAGATGGTTCATTGGAGAATTAAGGCCATAGTTAGTTCTATGCCGATCGATGAACAGTACTTAATTGTTTCTCAACCTATGAGTCGGAATATTGAATTTTACTTGTCTCAGTAATTATGGAACATCGATTATACCATTTATTACCATATGTTACCATCGATATTACCATATGTCGAACATATATATGGAGTCAATATTAGTTCTACGTTTTTGGAGACTAGAAATATTTAACATTGACAGCATAAAAAAAATTACCTCTCTCTATTCCTTGGAATTAGAAAATAGATTAGAAAAACAGCGTGGATGTTTGCATCCACGCTGCTTTTCTTATTTCTAATATAAAGCTTGTATTATTTCTAATATAAAGCGATGTTGAACTGATTTAATGAGATTTATGCGATTGACATAGAATGGAGACCAGACCACGGATGCATATTCTAGAAGGGGGCAAACAGTTGAGCAATAAAGAGTATTGATTGTACGGACATAAGTAAAATCAGAGGATATTCATTTAATGAAGCCGAGTAATTTCAGTAATTTATTTACTGTATTATCTATATGCTCGTCGTGTGTCAGTTTATGGTCAAAAACAACTCCTAAATCTCTGATGGACTTAACTACATCCATTTTGAAGTTTTCTAATAGGTACTCAATGGAAATCGGTGGTTTGGTTCTATGAAATGACATTATTTTGCATTTTTTAATATTTATTTCTAATAAATTGACTTTACACCATTGGTTGAAAGAGTTAATATCCGATTGAAGAAGAAAACAGTCTTGTAAAGTTTGGATTATTTTGAGAATTTTGTTATCGTCCGCGAAGAGCCAAAAGCGAGAGTAAGAGAATGATTTAGCAACATCATTAATAAACAAATTGAAAAGCAGGGGTGATAAATGAGCACCCTGAGGTACACCCGATGTAACATCAGCACTGGTTCAGTAAGATACGATTTAATAAATGAGAGTAATGGATCTCTTAAGGCATGTTATTTAAAGTATAATAATAAAAATACTGTAAAGTTTTATTCCACTTTTATTTATAATTATTTTATATTTTTTTTACCAGTGACCGGGTTTCGTCATGACCGACATCGTCAGGCCGGGTGGTCTGACAGTCTGACGATATCGGTTACGACGAAACCCGGTCACTGGTAAAAAAAACATAAAATAATTATAAATAAAAGAGGAATAAAACTATAAAGTTTTTTTATTATTATAATAAAAATGCAGTTCCACCAAGAAATGTCAGTAGATAAACTGAATATAGCATATAATTTATATATGAGAATTTTATGATCTACTTTGTCAAATGCCTTAGAAAAATCTGTATGGAGAACGTCAATCTGCTGACCATCTTTAAGTGCTTTGACAATAACTTGGGTATAATCTACCAGGTTAGAGGTGGTTGATCTGGCAGATCTAAATCCATGCTGTTCATCATTTAGCATATTCTTAAACAGAGGCGTGATTTTGCTAGCAATAATAGCCTCAAAGATTTTAGGGATACAAGATAATGTAGAAATAAGCCTATAATTGCTAACATCAGATTTATCGCCTGATTTAAAAATAGGCCTTATGCAACTTATCTTCCATAAGGATGGAAACTCACCAGAGAAATATTGAACATGAATGAAATTGGTTTAGCGAGAGTGTGGCTAGATTTTTTAAAAAATAAATCTGGAATACCATCAGGCCCAGTAGTCTTTTTATTAGTTGTTGTTATATGCAGCATGTTAATTTTTAAACGTTTTTCTGTAATTTATTAATTTCTTATTGTTTTTTCTGTATCTGTTTTGTCTTTATTGTATACACCATTATTGGTCTGCCACACGTTTTGTATATTCAATGTTATATTTAGTTATAAAAGTGTTAAACTTGCTTAATTTTTCTGTTCGTAAAATGTGCTATAAAAAAAATCAATGATAATATTATTTAAGAACCGAATTGACTTGTAGTTCTTAAAAATGTAGTTAATATGTATCGTGCCTTGTAACATAATAAAATATTACGCAACAGAGACGGAGAACATTTTAGAGAAGGAAATATAGAAATCTAGGCATCTATCGGGCTTATTACCTGTTTAAGGTTGGTTTAGGTGACCACTTTACATAAGATGCAATATTCACCGTTCTACCTATGTTTGAACATGTTTGTTGTTGATATATTGGAATATCCTTCAACAAATCATAGTGGCACAAAATAATTAAAAATAACCCAGATTAACAAACGCAACAGTTACATTTTTCCTAATATATTTTAATTTACGGAAACGGAATTCGGACTATTTATTTTTTGATAACAATTAAATTAAACATTCGAAACAAAACTTGGTTCTCTTAAGTACATTCTTTAATAATTAAGAATAAAAAAAATATTTACCTGTAAAATATTGATCCTGTCGGTTGCGACGTTTTGGCGATCATGGCTTGATATATCGACATATTATATTAAAATACAACGTAATAAATGTTTGCACTGTTTTAAAAGGCATCGGTCGTTCCCAGTTATATCACTTTGATCTGTGTCACTGTTTACTTAATAAATTGAGTATCAATTATGTTGTTATCAATTAGAAACTTAAAAATAAAGAATAAATACTTAGAAAACTACATCGAACAATCCATTAAAAAATGAACATTGACGTATATACACAATATAATTTATGGCAGAAATCTATTGTGACAGTGATTACAAGTTGTCACCATTTAAGTTATTTATTTGTCATCTTGGTATTAAATAAATGTCACAAGTGAATTATTTAAAAATCAAGGTGATTGCAACATTCAATCGGAAACTTCAATCTTATCGTAATGACACGTAAAGGCTTCTTATCAAATCTCGATCTAGTTAGTAAAATATACAGTATAAAAAAGATAAGGTAATATTCTTTTCCCGCCGAATCCAACAGCACCAGCGCTCGCAGCTCAGCGGTAAGCACAAACCGAAGATGGAATTTATATATCAAAGTTCTATGTTACTGTTGGAGTGCGTTGAGAATAATTCCAAGAAGAAGCAACCTACATATGTAACTCCGATTGATTAAGCTACTCCATCAAATATTGTACAAATTATGATGCGACGTTGTTTTCATTCAAGTAAAACATATTTTAATAACACTTCTTGAAATAAATTGAACATTTGCTGATGCTTTTCTTTTAATGTAAAAAATTAAAATGTTTTGTACAATCTCAAAAACAGGCAGAAAATTGTAACTTAGAAAAAAATTGGAAAATTGTTTCCAGGCGATGTCAAGTTTAAATGATTCAATCAGATGAATCTTTACACGCCACACAGGTTTTAGCTCATTAGCTTCACTAAAATCAGCATATGGAAGAATTGAAGATATATTTATAGATGCTTAAACAAAGTGCGTTTACGTGACCACTTAAATTAGCCTATGACTGGTCATAAGCCCCGTAAATGCCTTAACTTCTTAATATGCTTCCCTTAAATATTCTCCATATCGTTTTTTTTTTAAATTTAATAATATTTTTTTTAAACTTTTGATAAATAAAAGGTTGAAACATCATTAATTGTAATAAAAAAGGAATTATTACTTGATAAAAACAAATTGTACACTTGTTTTTTAAATGTTTTTCCATTTATTTATTTATTCATTTAAAATTACACTCGTTTAAATTTATTTGATTTTATTTTATTTATTTAATCCAATATAAAATACATGTATGTACATAGTTGTTTATACAATAGGTACGGTACATTCAATATATTTTTATTTTTATTTATGGATGTAGCCACACCACTGGCCTACAGGCACGTTCCGGAGTGTCGGTGTATTATTTATTTTATACATAATTGTACATAATTTCACATCAATTTTGTAAAAATTCAAAAGAAATAAAAAAATGAAAAACATATCTACATTAATAAAACGAAAAAGGATTTTCAAGAAACTAAAATTATATTCTTAACAATGAAACATATTCCTCAGCTTCCTGTCTAGTCTTTTCAGCAATCCATTTATGGACTCTAGCTTTGGAAATATTGTTTTTTATTTTACCACTACTCCTTCAACCCGATTTTTATTATTTTTTGGAGAATAATAGTTATATCCCTCGATGTATTTCTGTTCACTATTTAAAAAAAATTTAAGTGAGCTTTTATTTTTTTTATAAAAGTGAACTTTTAAAGGCTATTTAGGATGTGCCCGTGTCAAGCCACAATAATTAACAACAACAAATACATAGTAAAATTTATCAGATTTAAATATGTGATGCAAAATAAAAATAACAATCCAGAAAAACAACGTATAAGTAATAAATAATGAAATTCCAAAGAATACAATTAAAAATATATAATCAGACATAAATATTAAAATGTAAATTATAAATTATACAAATTTAGGAATTTATATATGTATGAATATTCATTATCATATATATTTAATTATTTCATTATCATTGAAATCAACAAAATATTAGGATAATAGTAAAATATAGTAGTACTGAAAAAAAACAAAATAAAAGTATCATTGAAGTCAATAGAAAAAGAATATATGTATGTATAAAAATATAATTGAAATGATAATTGAGATACGGTTTCTAGAAACTCACTCTACACTGTAGTAAGAAAAAGGAGAAATAAATAATTTGCCAAATAAGATTAAATACTAAATCAAATAATACCAAAATACATAAAATATCAAGATATATAAAAAGCAAATAAAAGTAAAAGTACATTACATCGGAATGAGGGGTACTACAAATTTAGTTTTATTATTCATTAAGTACAAGAAAAAAAATGCACACAGTTTTTATTTTGGTTGTAAATCTTAGTAAATTAAGGGAAAATCTGGTGTTTTATGTAGCGATAAAAAAACCCGATGCCAAATTAACCATAATTCTGTGAATATGTTTTTAATTCTTTTTTCAATAAAATTTTCTGTGAAGTTCATAAGTTGGTTCCTAGAGAGTTTATGATCACGAAGCGTCCAGATACTGTGCACTGTTGTTTTGCGTATTATTTTTAATATATAGATTCACCGTCATAATTCTTCTACCCATACCCAGTGGTTCACAAGGCACTGCATTAGTATATTGAAGGCATTCTTACTTTAATGTATAAAATGCTAACCATCTTCCGATAGTTCGACGTTTCATATTCAATTCAGAGATTGATAAATATTGCAGAAAATCATAATTTAAATTCAGATTTCAAGTAAACCTTGCCAGAAATCAAGCCCTGGACTGCAAAACCCCCGAGTGGTGAGCCACACGGCAGACTAATATCCACTCGATTTGATTTATCTGGATATTTTCCTGAGAAAAGCCATCGAGTCCAGGGTTTAGTTATATTTACTGGATTCTAAGTTGTAGATTGATTACAAAATTTAAAACCTGAATTTGACGATTGAATAAAAAATCACTACAAACCAAAATAAGTGTATTCCGTAATAAAACGGATAATAATTGACGGTCGCAATAAAGTAATAAAATAAGGACTATCAGATATCCTTGAATGTAAAATTACACCAAAGTGACAATTTGAAGTAGATGTAACGTATTTGACTAATGATAGTAACTCGCCTGCAGACGACGCCGATGCGCGACGTGCTGAGAGGCGCTGCTGACGATCCGTTATCTTCATGCACTGCTCACTACTACGAATGCCGCGCTCGGTCTGCGGGGACGCGGATGGACGCTGCGGGCGCGTGGACAACTGCACCGCACTGCGCTGCACGCCGTCTCTGCACTCTGCACCCGCACTACCGCGCGACTTGCGCCGAGCACTTAAATTGCCGACTGCCTTAACCCGCTACATGACGGAGGGGAAGGAACTGCGGAATGATTACATATTTTTCACTATTTCCTAAAATGAAATTTATTTAACTATGCAATTCTAAAATTCGACTCCCCAAAAAAGTGAACCTTATACTTATTTAAATACTTACTTAGGTACTTAATAAAATAAGTTTCCGTATTCGAAGCCGACTAGGTAATTATTAACACAAATACCAACTTATTTGATGTGATTTTACTTTTAAACTTTCAAAAAATCTTCGAATGCAAATCGGAAAATTTAAATAAATGTGATTGAAGTAATTTAATTTTAATGTTATATGTTTCAATAATTGTTTTAATCTATCTTAAGCTGTTTATATTAATGTATTACAACAGAGATGAAGAACATTTAAGAGAATGTAATATATAAGTCTAGGCATCTACAGGGCTTATGTCAATTGCTGGTTTAAATGGCCACTTTACTCACTGTTAACATTCAGCATTTTGCCCATATTTGAACATCCATATTCCTTCAATTCTTTCATCTGTTGACGTTTGTGAAGTTAAAGAGGAAAAATAAAAGGGAAAAATTAAATAAAGGTCATAAGCCCTGTAGATGCCTAGACTTCTATATTACCTTCTCTTAAATGTTCTTCATCTCTGTTGTAATACATTAATATAAACAGCTCCTCAGGGAGTTGAATCCAGTCCTTGTCTACAAAAATTTGGACAAACTCAAAATATTGTTGTATAAATCACTTTACCTTTTGAGTTATACACTGACCGGTTTCTAGGTTACTTCCCCATCATCAGGATTAGAACTGACTTAGAATTACTCATGTTGCTATTTATATTTTAAAATATTGTAAAAAAGAAACAAAAGAATGAAAGTAGAAGAAAGAAAAAGGATATTATGAATCATAACGGGAATATTTTTAAAAGAGAACTCGAAGCAAAATTTAATTGATTATTTACTATGGAGAGTTTTTGGTTGCTTTACTTCCACACTAATTTCTTGATTGAAATGATGATTTGAGAATTCCGAGAAGCTATTTATTATTTTCAAACATCTTATACGTTCTTTTATTCTAATTTGAAATTTACGTGAAGTTCTTCCAATATGAAAATTTGGGAAATTTAAACAAATTAATGTATAGATTCCCGAACGATTGAATTTATCATCCTTGTGTTGACAATTAAATAAGATTTCACCTATGCATGTTATTACTGCTACTGCTAGTACTCGTACTAGACGATTTTGCTTAGGTACCCAAACGTTTTTAGAGGAAAATAAGAGAACACATGATTAAAGTTTCAGATTTTTTACTTTACAAAAGTCAACAGATGGAAGATTCGAGATGTGGATGTTTAAACACAGACAGAATGGTGAATGATACACAATGAGCGAAGCGGCTACTCAAACCGGCCAATAACAGGACTTCCATATTACCTACTCGAAAATATTTTCCCCGTCCGTTGCAACAAATTTAGAAAATAAGAGTACCCAATAATTCTGCAAACTTAAAAGAAAATTAGATTATTATTCCAATTTGACATATTTTAGATTTTCTCGCTCTAAAATCCTAATTACTTCGTACAAATTTTTTGAATAAAGGGGGCATGTTTAAGTAAAAATGGCAATGGTTTCGTGATTCATATACCTCTAATTGCCAAAATAATATATAAAATCAACGTTTTGTGGGTTTTAAATATAACATGTCGAGAAAATTCAGGACATTGAAACGCAATCATTATTTAATATTTGTTTAACAAATCATTAACTTATATCTATTAAAAAGGGAGAACATTATTTTTTTACCAAAATGTTACCAATATTTACAGCGTACACGAACAAATATTATTTTAATTATTTTCTGCCTCTGAAATACGCGAGTGCTTCTGAATGAAATTTTAAATCTGAAAAAACAAAAGACATGGGAACATTTACCAAGCTTGTGACCTCTGGTGGTTACCTATAGAAGCACAATTTTGTAAAGAACAATTCAAGCATCGATAGTTTATCACGGTCAGTTTGTAAAAATAGCAATTTCGTTAGTATGCAACTGATATAAATATCTTAGGCGAGGGTTCTTCTTTCCACTATAAGTTCCTAAAACTTATTGTGGGATTCCACTATAAAGTACTTTTTGACAAATATGATTATATAAATATACTCGTTTATTAGCTGAATGTCAAGCATTACAACAAAGACGGATAACATTTTATAAAAGGGAATATTGAAGTCTGGGCCTTTCCAGGCCTTATGAACTCTCATTGGTTGGTTTAAGTGGCCACTTTACACATTGCGTAACATTAATCATACTGCCCGTGCTTGTACATCCACATTCCTTTGATTCTTCAAATTATTTTTATTTAAAATTGGAGAGCTTAAACTTTTACTTGTGTGGATAAGATTCATCTGACTGAATTATTTCACCCGCATACTAGGCAACAACTGAAAATATTTTTATATTTCGTTACTTTTTTCAGACCAGTTGGTTTAATTAATTAATAAATAAACTCAAAATATTGTTAATCTAACGATAGTTTGTCATCGTCTTGATTTTAGATTAATCAAATCAAATAATTCTTCATACATTGAATATGTATATATGCGAGTATGTATGTGTATGTAATATGTATGTATATATGTACCCACTTTAGAAAGCGCATTTAATTACTTGTCGAGTTTTTATTCTTATCCTGAGCACTATCATAAATATTATCTTAGTTAAAATAAGACTCATTTCGTAGTCCAAAAGCGTTAAAGGGTTTATCATTAATAAATCGATAAAATAAATAAATTAACAATGGACATATTTAAGATATAAAATTGTTTTTAGATAAATGGCGGGTTTGATGGATTATAACGTAAATATAATTGAAAAATAATAAAGGAAGTGTATTTTCCTATGTTACTGTATTTATATAAATATTTAACCTAATATTCGTATTATGGTATGAAATATGAAATAATTTTGAATACCATAATATAAAATAGAAAATAAAATCTCACTGACGTACACACACTGAATTGAAATTTGTTATTTTGTGTAGATATAAATATTTTTTAAATTATTTTTATTATTTTTTTATTTTATTTTATTCAGAACACATACAGTCATACATAATAAGTATTAAAAACAACAATTTTTTATCATAAAAAGACCAATTAAGTTAAATTATGCGAAAGATATAAACATTAAATGTGATAAAAAAATAAGAATTTCCAGTTTTTTTGTTTCGAGTAAATGACATGATAAGATATTTATCAGAATTCAATAATAACCGACTGTCCTTGCAATAGCAATAGATTCTATCTAAGTCAGCTTTAAGAATTTCGCAATCATTTATTTGAGACACAATTTTTAATACTTTATTGTCATCAGCGTATGGCAAAAAAATTGAGTTTAGAATGCATAAACTTATATCATTAATATAAATAATAAAAAATAAAGGTCCAAGATGTGAACCTTGAGAGACACCCGATGGGATTGGTTTAAATGATGAATTAAATCCTTTGAGTGAGACCGATTGACTGCGGTTACTAATGTAGGAACATATCCAATGATACAGATTCCTCCGTATACCAATGTTCCAAAGCTTGCGAAGTAAAACCGAATGACTTATTTTATCGAAAGCCTTTGAAAAATCCGTATATAAAATATCTACCCGAAAACCTGCATCCATTGCGTTCAAAACAATATCGGTAAATTCACAAAGATTTGATTCAACTGACCGTTTCTTATAGAATTCATGTTGATTGGGATTGATATGTGGTTTTATAACATTGAAGAGCTGATCAGTTACTATATTTTCAAGGATTTTACTAAAAACGGGAAGAAGAAAAATGGGTCAATAATTTACTACAAGGCTCTTATTTCTTTTTTTATACACACGTGTAATATTTGCCCTTTTCCATATTTCAGGAAACGTGCCTTCCTTTTTTGATAATGGAAAAAGATAAGTAAGAGGACATGCAAGCTGTTAAATACATTTAGAAATAAAAACAGGGTGTATGCCATCAAAGCTAGCATGTTTGCTGACTTTAAGTTTTTTGAGATATTTTGTTACCAATAACTCATTTATTCCTATAGCATTAAGAATAATTAAACTGTTTTCATCGGCAAGAACACTACAATTAGATGCATTAGTTTCCAAAAATTCAGAATGGAAATATTCCGCAAAAGCATAACAAATATTCTGACCGCCAACTACCAAATTATCTTTGTATGACATTTGAACAGGCACATCACACCCAGCTCGCTTGGACTTGACAAAAGAATAGAAAAAATTAGGTTCTCGGTTAATATCATACTCAGCAGTTGTGATAAAATGTAGGTAACATTCCTTATTCATGCGTTTTTGTCTTTCCCCTAGCAAAGAAAAAGTATGATAATCAGACGCTTGAGAGTACTTTTTTCCATTTTTTGTGATTTTTTTTGTGGATCCTGCCGTTGGCTAAGGTTGAACACGGTGAATAAACGTAATTTCTTCTTTTTATTAAAACTACTAGTATTAACTAACTCCAATTTTTTCTGCAATCTTAGAGAATGTGTGTATTAAATTCTTGTTTCTGTCAAAAGGCACTCCATTTATTTCAACATTGGAAGCCCGGTCCCACTGCTTTTGTCGTTGCTGATGAAGTTCCATTTATCAATCAAGTTTTCAATTTTTGCTTCCATTAGTTTTATTTTAGTATTAGTCTTTTTAACGCTGTCTTTAGTTGCCTCCACCTCCCCAGATAAATAATTTATTGAGCTTTCCATATCTTTAATGGTTTTATTAAATGATTCAAAATTTTTATTACTTTTTTCTCCCTGCTCATTAAGCTTCAATAGAATATCATTATTTAGTGATTCAATTTTTTTATCGATGTATTCAATCGTATAATGATTTGTTTCGCCTGATTGCTGCTTACTCCTTGTAGTCAATTTAGAATTTTATTTTGCACCCTCTTTTTATATTTATTTTTTTTAAAGTATGTTTTATATATTTTTTTTAGTAAGTATGTGACTTTTAAATATGCTTTTCAACAATAAATATAAATCTTGAGTAGGTTAAATCCAACTTATTCAATTAAATGCTTTTTTGAAAACTTAAATGTTTTGAAATACAAGTGTTTTTATTTTGATAACTTAGTATTGTCACAATTTGTTAAATACAAGCTCGAAAGTATTTGCAGAATAAAAACACAAAACGACTTTAGATGTGAATTGTTTACACATAACACCAAAATAACGTTTGTGCGTATTTTACACTAAGCACTTTTTATAAAGTTTATTCTCACAATGTTTATTTGTCAAAATATTGAGGAATTATTTGATTTTTGTTAATTTAATTATTAGTTAGTTAAGTTAATTATATGGACAGCGAAAATTGGCGTCCCTGTTAATTTTGACGGTTTTGTACACACTCTATATTTATTGATAAAACGCTGATGTCACTGATTTTGATAAAAATCAACAGTCTTGAAAATACCCTTTTAGGCGAAAGCGCTTATTGATAAGAAAGCAAAATAGTTTAACTGAATATATACATTTAGTTGCTTTTTAGATTTTTTTATAATATGCTCCTTAAAAGATAAACCACGGGAATCCACTTTTTGCTGATTTTCAGTTAACTAACCTGAACATTTGACCGTATTTAATTATGTTAGTAAATGAAACATTAAATTAATATTAGCACCTTACAACTGAGATTTTATACATGTATTTTAATGGAGCATTTGAGCCAATCAAAAGTAGACTACACTATGGAAATTAAAAAGTATAGGGATTGACAATAATGAGCTCAAATGGTTTAGTGATTATTTATATGATAGAACACAGAAAACGAAATTTGGAAATGCACTCTATTTGAATGAAAACCACTGTATCTAGGCACTCCACAGAGATCAGTTTTAGTGCCAATATTTTTTATTATTTATTTGCTTAAAATACTTATATTCTTCTGTTTAAATTTTTGTCGAAGACACTATTCTATGTGTCTGAAAACAATGTTGATGATGTTTGCAATGAGATGCAAATATATCTATATCAAATATCTTATTGGTTGGATATAAATTAATTAAAATTAAATGTAAATTTTATATTTGAAGCACTTACATTATGGTACAAGAAAAAATCAAGTACTCTAATTTTAAAGGCAATTGTTTTGCCGCATTTCAATATAACTGTTCTAGTGTTATCAATTTAATGAACAGGTAATGCCTTTGGGGGATTTATTTGTTTACTATTTAATCTATTAATATTTATTTCATTGATGTGTAATTATCCTTTATTTTTTGAATACTCTGTTTTACCTCTTTTGTATATTGTAAAAAAAACACAAAAAAATGAGTTGCCAAAAAAGGTTAAGGATGCTGGGTCTTTCGCATCGTTCCGTGGGACGGTGATGACTTTTTTAAAAAATGAACATCCGTAGAGTGTCATCGGAAAGCGTCTGGATTTTATAACAACGTTTTGTTTTTAAAATTATTTTGGAATATTTATTGTTCATCAGTAGTAAGGCATAACTAGGTGTACAAATTTTAGAAGTTCATCATCTCAAATAAGTACATTACCGGCTGCAACTTTGAGTTTGAGATAACAAGGGCTATCTGATTACCCGATTATCTGACCCAACCTTAATAGTGAAAATTTCACAACTGTAGACCTTCATAGCAAGGACGCGACATATTTTATTTCCCTTTGACTTTTTACAAGTTCGAAACTCTTAACGTCCAATCAGCGCGGCCAAATACAATGTTATTAAAGAATTCCGCATAATGCCACATCAACTGATGTTTTGGATAATGACCGGGAGTCCTTTTTTGTTTTGTTTCTAGAGCTAAAATAACAAATGAATGCTGGGCCTTACTAATAACCCTAGTATAAAGTTACGCCTAGGCAAAGTTGTAAACTAACTAGAATACTATAAATTTCGAGCGTAATTGTGTATGTACACTGTTGATATTATTCGTGTATAATATTACTGACGGGTACTTACTTACCGAAATAAAGAAATTTGAAAACCAGAAAATAATTTACCATCAAATATATTATTTGTTCTTTTTCGATCAACTAAAATATTCAATGATTATGAAGGCAAATATTCCAATCAATAATATTGTAAGTATCAATTTGGAGAGCATATTTTACTAACATATTAATAAGTATTGAATCATGCTCATTCGGTTGTACATAGGCAGTGGGTACTACTGACTTTGCAACAATAACCGATGAACCAGAGATTCAATCTGTTTGGATAACATAGTCACATAAAGGTCGTTTTATTTTTATTTTTGCTGAATTTGTGTGCCTAATAATGTATGCATATGTAAGATTTACAAACCTAAAATGAATCTCTTATTTATGACTTTTTTTCTATACTTCACTGTTTTACTATGAATCTTGTATTCTTTTTTTTATACATTACTTTTATTAAGTTTTATCAACAAGGTTTTCTTTCTATTAAATTAAACTTAGTATTTAATTTAAATTTTGTGAAAATTAGCTACGGCCGTTAGTCATAATAGTAAATAAATAAATATGTACTAGAAAATGGTGACAATGTTACGATAGAGTGTAATTTGTACATCTGATCAGGAGATTGTATAACTACCACAATATAGCCTGTTTTTTCTATTATTTTTGTTATTTATTGAAATTTAAAGTAACTTTAAAGTGTTATGGGAAGTTTCCGTAATAGGCATGACAATATGCAATTGTGGAATATGTCAGAACAGTGGGAGATAAAGTCAACCAAAATAATATTATATCATAATGTTCGTCTTTTGTTGAGCTCTCAAAGTTCTATTAAATCATATTATAGCCACTTTTCTTAAACAGCTATCTATTTTTAAAAAAATGTAATTTGTCACGGTAAAACAAAGACATTATACGAAAAAAAACTATGAATATTCTGCACATAGTGCTATTATGAAAGAAGTCACTTTGAAATGACAAAAAGTAAATTGAATCTCTATTATTCCCAAAATAAACAAGTAATTTGCAAATGCAACCGACGCGTGACATTTTGAATGCAAATGTCAGATTTCACGGAGATCCGTCTCGATTAGTAGGCACCTCCTACGTAATATAATTGTATTTTGTTATGTTCTGTACATACTGTACCGAACATACTGTAGTCATATGTATGTATATGTACAAGTATTTATGTCAATTTAGTAGATGTTGGAAAACGTTCTCACAGGAATAAGTCATAATTATTTCCCTATCCGCACCCGGCACTTCAAAGGGCACTGAATTAACATTCCAATTGCATTGTATTATTGTAATTCGAAACATCATCAAGTTGATCAGTCTAACGCTTTAGATCCAGCCCGGGAACAATGTGAAATATTGTAGTTATCTATCAAACAAATATCTCACGCATATCTTACCAGGAATCGAACAGGTGACGATGAGTGGTTTCTGAGGCGTGATAAATAAACGCACTAACCTATAATAATTTCCTCTCAATTTTCTTCCAACATTTAACTGAGAGTAATCATCGAAACAAAAATATTCGTTCCAACTTCTGGTTTAATTTCTCATACAGAAATAATATATATTAATCTTTTGTTATTTTATACAATATTTTTTTTAAATTTGTTTTAATTTTTAAAATTTTTTATGGGGTACCATATTTTTTGTTGTTGTTCCTTTTCCATTATTTATTTATTAATACATTTTTTTTAACGTTCATTGATTTTTATTATTGACAAGCGGACCCGTCAGACGTTGTCCTGCCCAAACGTTAGACTGCCTGCTATAAGCTGGTTGAACAAACATGTGAAAGTACGTAAATGCGTGTTGGTGAAGAAAAGTAAGACAATGTTTTACCCTGAGCCTTCTAAAATTATGACACTCAACTCATGCCCAACGCGAATTTAGTCATTCTTTAATCGCCCACCATGTTTTGATGTGAGCTTGACATTTAATTCGAAACCAAAATACATTACAAAAATGACAAAATACATCGTTTTAACTTTACATATTTCATCACATTACATATTTTTTTGTACGAAATATTCCCAATCAGCAAAAGTGCTGGTCTGAGGGTATATATAATTTATTATGACACAATAGTTTTAATAAAAAGTCGATAATTTAACATTACATATCACTAAAACGGGCTGTAAGAACTTATTTGTTCTGGTGTTTTTTAAGTACGTGTATGTTTTGTATATTTTTTAGGTTGTTGGAAAGTGAATTGTAGAACTTTATTGCTGTATATACAAAACTATTTTTTTTCTGTTAGTTTTAGGTTGTTTGCGAGTTAAATTATTTGATGCTATTGTATTTTTTGTTTGTATATTGCAGTTAAAATTTAATTAAATATTTGTCTTAAAATGCAAAGAAAAATACTTGATTGTGTCGTGAAAGCGTGCAAAAATTATTGGAACTAAAAGAAAAGGACTTTTCATTGAAAATAAGGTACTAACGTACTTGTTTATGTTTGAATTCCAAACCTTGTTTATGTTTGAATTTAAAAGCTTTTGATATTCAAATATTGAATTTGAGTAGGCACTTAGGTACTTGTTTATGGTCGAATTCCAAAACTAAAAACTATTCTCATTCCCAAACGTTGGTTTGCCTGCTTTAAGCTGGTTCAGCAAACGTTATTTCGTAAATAAGGACACACGTTATTTATTATTCCTTTTTTGAGCTATTTATAAATTCTTAATAAGAGTAAGATTTTCGTTTTATCTCCTCTTGTGATTGGCTAAGAGACCTCGTTGTGCTTAAATCAAAATTCTGCAAAAATCTCTGCTCTAGTGCCATAATCCAGGAAGAAGCTAATGAAAAACAACCTAACCACGATATATCTTATAACGTTGTAAAAAACAAGTCCAACGTACCCCGTTTTTGAAAGCATTTTAGTACTGTAGTATAATTCTGACGGCCGCGGTAGTAACTCATCCACATGATGCCCGTGCTCTAGAAATAAATTATTTTCCATTTGAAAACTCGGAACGAACAGTCCAGCTGTCGCGGAAGGACTCGAAGGGCAGGCGACCACACATTTCAAAAATGTAGTCCTTCAAGAAAGGGAACGTTCAACGTAACAAAAGTCCATTTGTTTTTAATTTATTAGCGCAATTCTTATAGAGAGAGATATCATATTCTAATGAGATTGTATTTTATACAGGTTCCTTTTTTTCCACTTTTTTTCTACCTTTTTTTACTTTTCTTCTACCTTCTTCCACTTTTATCTCCCTTTCTTCATTTTCCTACACCTTTTTATCTACTTTGTCCTATGATAAAGATTTTACAATATGCTATATTTACTCCATGATTTGATGATTACGAAGTTTATTTGAAAATACCTGGAAAAGTCGGTGTCAGATTCTAAAGTTTTTTTCAAGATCATGAGACACAAATTAACAAATGCATTGAAGCAGACGATCATTTACTGAATTCAGATGTCGACAAACAATTTTCTGGGAAATCATCAACTGAGCCAATCATGAGTTCAAGCATAACAACCGAAGACGTCGCATATCAAATTCCATCTGCGGATTTTATTTCGTAAAATCAACATTATTCCATATTACGGCGAGAAGAAAACAACCAAGAATCTATTTAATTTGTCATTATTATTGTTACGAATATTTACTTCTTCGATGAATTTATTGTCAACCATTTATTCATATTAGCTAGGCAGAATTCTGATTTTTTATATTAACTAATCTTGTTACATTTGTAAAGGATTGCTTCTTTTATTAAAGTTTTGTATTTCACTAACGAGTTGTTTATTTCATAGAATCTAGATCTTTGAGTCATATTTGTTTCATTTTACAGTAGGGTTTTTTATATATAACGTTTTGGATGCCGTTCATAAAATTAAATTTATACAACATAATCTTATTCTTTTGGAGAATTCTCATGTTCTTGCCAATTGAGCGAAATTGGTGAAGGGTAAGTTGTTTGTAGGTATTTTATTTGGTTATCTTCATTATTTTTCCATACCTCAAGAATTTGCTCACTAAGTCTGTGATAACCTACCTTTATAATGTCGCCCAACTGGGACCAAATAATTTACTTCAACCTCTTATATATACTTACCGTCACAATCTGAGCATCTAAAATTATGACACTCAACTCATGTTCAACTTTACAATATACTACGTTTTGATGAAGAAAAGTCAGACCGCGTTTTACCTTGAGCCTTCAAAAATTATGTTATAACTCTTGCCAAAAGCGAATTTATTCATTCTTTAATCGCCAATCGTGTTTTGACGCGATCTTGACATTTAATTCGATACTAAATTGAATATGAAGAAAAATGTCTGATTGTGTCGTGAAAGCGTGCAAAATCTGTCCGTATAAAAGGAAAAAGACTTTTCATTGATAAAAAGGTACCTAGATACTTGTTTATGATTGAATTCCAAAACTAAAAATTATTAATACTTGCTGGTTTAGCGATCGTTTTTCGTTTATTTTATAAGTTAAGAAGCCTCGTCATACTCAAATTAAAATTTTGCAAAAATTACTACTCTAGTGCCATGGAGACATCCATGGAGAAAATGCGAGAATACGTGTTGATAAATAAAAGTCAGACCACTTTTCTCCTGAGCGTTCTAAAATTATGACCCTCAATTCATAGCGACGCGTATTTGGTCATTCTTAAACCACCAGCCAGATTTTTACGTGTCCTTGACATTTAATTTAAAACCAAAATAAATAGAAAAATAAAAGCCTGATTGTGTCGTAAAAGTGAGCAAAAACTGTTCGGATAAAATAAAAAAAACTTCTAAAAAAAACATGTTCGTAATAAGGTTTGGTTGTTCGTTTTATCTCCTCATACGATTGGCTAAGAGGCCTCGTCACGCTCAAATCTAAATCATGCAAAAATCACTACTCTAGTACCAATAATCCATGGAGAAAATTCAGAACGCGATTTACCCTAAACCCTAAAATGATGGCGCCCAAACCATGCTCAACGCGAATTTAGTAATTCTTTAGTCGTCACCCGTGTTTCGACGTGAACTTGACATTTAATTCGAAACCAAAAAAAAAAAAAACTTAGACCAGATCTTGTCTTGTGGTAGTATTTTTTATATTTTTTATGTCCTAGCTTTAATTTTATTTCATTGTATTTTATTTCATTTGAACCTTTATTAAGTATAAGAAAATGTGTTAACCATTGTTGGAATGGACTGTATAAGTCCGTCAATAAATAAAAATGACTGTATCGCGAAAACGTGCAAAAACTTTCCGGATAAAATGAAAATTACTTTTCATTGATATGTAGGTACCTAAGTACTTATTTATGATAGAATTCCAAAACAATTTTTTTTTAATGATTATGATAAAATTATAAATAAACTTATCAATGAAACTTCTTGGTTTAGTTTTACTTTTTATTATTTTGACCAACGAGCGCTTTCGCCTAAGTAGGCATCTTCAAGACTGATGAATTGTTTACAACGTTTACAGTTTTTATACTATTCTTAACATATTTTGGAGATAAGATCAAATAAGTATTTTGACTTTAACTTTTAAATAAATAAAACTAAACCAAAAAGTTTCATTGATAAGTTTATTTATAATTTTATCATAATCATTATCTATGGAGTTTTATCAAGAAATATCAACAAAAAACATCAATATTATTAAACATTTTTAATTTTCAAATATTGGATTTAATTACATAGGTAGGTACTTTGGTACTTGTTTGGGGTTGAATTCCAAAACATGAAATAATAATTTTTCAAATAAAGAATTCTTTTTGCAAATGTCAAACTCTACGCTACTTTTTTTTTTTCTTTATTACTCTACCAAAACTTGATAACATCGGCCAAAAACAAGTTACATTTATAAACATAAGAAAAACATAAACAGACAGGAATAACAATATAGATACAAACAAAAGACAAGAAAAATACAAGTACAAGAAAAACATCAAAATATCAATTGTAATAATAAACACATATCCAATCCAATAAAAATTTCAACATAAATTGAAATAGGCACTAACAGAATAACCCACCAAAACCTGATAGTGCCTATTTAACAGAAAATAGAAACTTACAGTAAAATTAGAAGGAAGATAGAACGTAATAACTAGAAAAATTACAACAGAATAATAAAAGTTAACACTACTTAATATTATATTAATAATAAATTATAACTATTAAAATTAAAATTAAAAATTAAACTTCGGAAGTAATAATGACAAAATATTTTACATAAACCTAAAAATGAAAGATGATTTTTTTGTAAAAAAATAAAGAATTAATTTAAACATAATTATTTCAATGACACAATTATTACAAATCATAATAGGGAACAGTTTGAACTTAAAAAAATATAAACAGAATTGATCAATAAACAATTTGTACAAGAAAAAATTTGAGATAAATGAATTGGAAAGGTTATAAAAAACATAAGTAAAATATCAAATAATTTTTTCCTCCCAGTCATTAAAGGACATGTAAAAAAAATGTGATTAAGATCTCCAAAGCCTCCACATTCGCAGGCATTGGAGTCTAAAATTTTAATTTTAAAAATATGGGACGGAGTGCAACAGTGGCCAGATCCGATACGGCAAAAAGTTACAATCCTAGACCTATTGAGTTTACACGCGCTATTGTACCAAGGTTTGGAGGGAATAGCAGGCCTCTCATAACTTTTTTTTAAGTCAAACTTAGTGCTTCATTAAAATTAAGAACACTTATTTGATGTTTTATTCATTCCTTAGAGTAATAATGCGCTCATTATTACTCTGAGCCGTATTCTCACTAAACGGGAAACTATTTTGGAATGCGTCGGAAAGAAACGAAAAAAATGTATATGGTTGCACGACGGCGGTATTTCTTCAGAAGAGGCATTGGGTAAAACTGCCGTATGCAGATCGAACTCAAATTACGCACCTACTTAAAGGTTATTGAGTTCAAATATTGATGATACTCCAATTCTTGTTTCAGTATATAAACACTTATTTGAGTTACACAATCCTTTCTCGATATCAAATTATTAAAATATCAATTATTGTATTTTGTTCGTTCGTAAAGTTGATTTTTTGCAGATTTCGCAACTTTCGCGCATACCTGCATTATATTTACATATATTGCAGTTTTATAAAACATGTTGCAGTATATTAACGAGGGTGTTGATCGAATACGTGATTATGTTACAATATACAAATAAATACATAATTCACGTATATTTATATATTGCAATTCATCAATGAAGGATTTATTAAATACGAAAATATAAAATTTCTCGCTGATTTCAAAAAGGTAGGTATGTAAAAAATACGAAAACAAACTTTGTAATATACAGAAGTACATACAAATTTTAAAAAAAACTAATAAAATATATATATGAGTATATCAAAGATTAGTTTTCATTTAAAATCACCAACAATGAAAGCGCGCAATTAACGACTCACTTCATAAATCGTAGGTACACTTTATGGAATAACAATATTTTATGAAAGAAAATATTGAGCAACTTAACTAATTAAGAATATCATTTATTTACCTGCTAATGTCGATGAATGTAAAATAACTAATTGTCACTAAAATATGAATGTAATGACAAATCACGTTAAATATCTTGTGTAATTTATTCGAAGCCAACGTCACTATTATAGAACCATAACACTGGTGTATTTGAACGCTCGGGTTCTGCGATGAGCACACGCAACCTCTAAAGTGTGACATTCGCACGGAAAAAGAGAATAAAGGCGAGGGCGCACCACACGAAGCGAGAGCGAGGAGCGGCGGCGCGCGGCGCGACGTGCTGCTGCTGACTGCGGGGCCCGCCACTCCGCGGGTGGCTGCGCCGCGGCCGGCCTTTCCCGGTGGGGATTTCCCGAGCCGGAGCCTCCGAATCTATTTACGCTCGTGCTTGCCGAAGTTTTTCTTCGCTGATGTATTTACTTGAATAATTATTTCATAAATAATATGTGAGATTGCCTGTTCGCCTACCGAGTGCCATTTGCACACTTTTTTGTCGTCAACGAATTATTGGGTAGCAAGTTCTGAAGGGTAGCAGTGAATATTCATAACTGTAAAAAATGAAGTACGAGTGCGAGTATCATAATACTCTTACTTTTATATCGTTTTCCAATATGTACCATATTAATATTCATGTCATTTTTTTAAATGTTGTTTTTTATGTCTATGCATTAAAATGTATACTTGTACTGTTAGTTGTTACAAAATATAAGTTGATTCGCAGCAAAAAGAAACAAACACCCATTTCATTTTCGTATTCATTATATAAATTTAATGTCAGGCAAACTCTCTAATAAGTATTTAGACCATAATGCAGATTAATCTCCGACCGCTTTCCTTTTGCAGGATTTTTGTCTGAAAGTAGTTTCTAAATATATATATAGAATATAATAATTGTTGTGAATACATTCGAATTTTACCGTGTCGCGTATATTTGGACGATACGTGTGAAATGGGCCAAAATCCCAACAGTTTTATAGTGTCACCTGAGAATTGACAATACTGCGCATATTAAAAAAACTGCATTTTAATTATTTTATGAAGATTTATAGTATGTGATGTTACCACCCAATTAAAACCCAACATATCTTTAAAACGAAATTTAAATAACCATTTTATTTATATACTGTTTCAAATATTGTTTTCCTGGTTTACAGATTAAAGCAAATCTTGTTTTATACAATCGGATCAGTCCTTTTTTAAACTAAAGTTTCGTATTAAGAATCAATAATGAATGTTTTTCTGAGCAATACTTTCGCACAACCTATCCTCTCCGTTAGTACAACGGATGGTCTATTTTAATTGAGCATTTCGTGTGACTAATAATTATTATCACAGCATCATGCAACTTATCTTACTTAGACATCCGCAGTAATTTTGCTCGTTAACGGATTATAGGTCCAAGGTTCGAATTTTTCTCTACCACAACTTGAATGCCATTTTTCAATGCAAATATTTAGAAATAGGAAAAAAAAAACCGAAAATAAATTACTTTAACCGGATGTGGTTCGTGGTAGTGTTGTGGACAAACGGGTCCGAGGTTAAAACTCCACTCTTCTGACGACTCGATTCCTATTTTTCCAGCACTTTATATAAAACCACTAAATTATTTCCATTCCATTACATTTCACCAAAAAAATCTAATTTAAAACTCAAATCCCCTGTGACGCGTTCCCGGTGATCTTAACTTATAACCAACTAGCCGATTACGGTAGTTTACTGCTCCATGCAAAAAAAAAGCTATGTTTACATTACGAAACCCAGTAGTCTTAATTTAATACTAATTTTAATTTTCTGATTACAATTTAAATTTGAAGATTCTCAACTTTGTAATTTTGCAAGACATTTCTATCCCCGTTTAAATGATAATTTTGAATGGTTATCTATTCAAAATTATTCTTCTTGCAAAATGAATAAATTTTTATGCTGGCCGTGTATTTTATTTGCAACCAAAACTAGTGTATGGAACAAACAACGGTTTACAGATTTGGATAATTTGAGTAATTCTAAAACGAAACTTATTAAAATGGAGAAAACATATAATGAGTGTTTTAAAATTATCTTAGACAGGTTAACCTCCTATAAAAAAGTCGTAAGATTCACATCGTGCAATATTAATCAATCAGCACGATGAAAAGGTGGACCGAAATCACAAAATTTTACGACGATTGACCCATGTGACGATCTTTTTAGGAAGGCAAGAACTCGCGCTTTGTGGTCATGATGAATCCAAAGATTCTGATAATAGAGGAAATTATTTTGAATTTTTGGTTTATTGAGTGAATATGAAAGTGTACATCAAGCATAGTTAAATTAACCGGCAAAATTATTTACAGGGATATCTAGTAGGATTCAAAACGATTTGATTTCATCAATAGCTTCTGTCGTCAAATCACGCATAGAGTTTGAAATTAACAAAACCCTTTTTGTAGATGTTATTGATAGACGAGACTCCGGACGTAAGAACAATAACAAATCTTTTTAGATATTTTTTTGAAAAAGAAGTACCTACACGAAAGATTTGTGGGTTTTACTGATGTTAGTTTAGACAGATCGGCCAACGTTCTTTGTGATCACTTTATGATAAAAATAAATAATTTTGCGCAAAAAAATAGTAGTTCAAAGTTTTGATGGAGCTTCGGTTTTGACTTCAGATTTAAATGGAGCTCAATCAAAAATAAAATTAGTTTGTCCAAATGCACAGTGTTTCATGCAACGCGCACATATTTAATATTGCTTTATCACAATCTGCTGAAAATATTAGCAAAATCAAAGCGTTTTTAGGGCACTTTATGAATTGCTTTTTTTTAATCATTACCAAAACGGACATCTTTTCTAAACCAAGTTTTAAAAGACGTATTCTGGCGTCAGCGCCCACTCGTTGGACATGTTATTAGCGAATAATGGATCGACGAATATCGGTCTGACATTTTCGATTGTTTTAAATTAATGATAGACAATAATGAAAAAATAAGATAGCCATACAATTTTGAAAGCAAAAGGATACGTTAATAAATTAAATTGACTAGAATATATTTTTTATTTAAAAAATTATTCTTAATTTTTTTCTCAAACTGATATACTATATAATATTTTACAAATAAGAACTGTTGATACCATAACTTTTTGTGTGAAAAAAAAAGAATTTAATAAATGATTTTGTAATTTTCGAAAAACATTTGATTATATATTTTAAATTTCCAAAAAAAATGTCGGGATTGCATTTAGTGATTTTAAACAACGCAAAGGTACAAACGAAATAGATTTTTTTTTCAAATAAATATTTTATGAAATCCTAGATAACATATCTCAAGAAATATTTTCCAGATATCAGCATTTAAACTAACTAAAATATTTAGAAATTTTAGCGCCGTCATTTTTTTTACAATTTTCAAGAAAACTCCCAGATGCAATATTCGACATGCTTAAAACTTAATTTTCCACTTAATTTGATTTTATTGGACTAAAAATGAATCAAAAATTATGTTTTCTTCTGAAGAATTTTTCAATGACAAATTTTAATAAGTTGCGATTACTTCAAATAATGTTTTTAAACAATTGCTTATTTTATTTGATTTAGTTTTCACTATGACGTAATTGACAATTGCAGCAGAGAGATCATTACCTGCCTTAAAATTTATAAATATTTATTGTAGAAACACACAAAACCAAGACCGATTACCAAATTTAGCTAGTTTTCTATAGAAAAACATTATTGATCAAACTCAAAAGGTTTTGACGACCGAGTCATAAATCAATTTCTTTAACACGATAGACGTATTGATTTAGTTCAATGATAAATTTAGTGGTATAGTTAGATCTTACTTTTATATAACTAGAGACCAATACGTAAATAGGGAGGGAAAATATTAATATGAAGTGCGCCGATGATGTTCCTTCTATCGATATATTAATAATAAAGTATTAATGTTTCACCCCATGGTGAGTGTTAGGAAAATCTGAGACAGTGATTTTTTTTTATGATTCTATGAATACATAAAAAAAACCGTTTTTGAGTTCCACCACATTGTGTTTTTTTTCTATGTATCTACATAGAAAAAAATACATGTATCTACATGTATTTATGAACATAAAATTTTGTAGCTTACCTACTTAAAAAATCACCGCTCACTACTGATGTCCAGGTGAGTGAAGAGTATTGTAATTATAGATTTGTGACAGGGTGGACAAAACATGTTCAAACATGTATTTAGTGCACTTTATTATATTATACATAATATTAATATTTTATGAAAATACATTTGATTAATGCGTTTATTTATTATTTTTCTTGAATGTATTAATGTGTTAATGTTTGCTAGAGCTTGATTTTAGAATTTGCACATCGTGGTAAATACATTTTCTACTGTGCATAAGATATCGGGTTTGATTTTGGCCATGAATGATGTGACATATTCATTTTAGCGTTTATTTGAATTATTTTTTTATAATTAACCCTCATTAAAAAAACAAATCAAATGTAGATAAAATTATTATTATGCACTCTTCATTTTTCTCTCAATTTCCATTATTTATCGTCAATTATTGACGGTATTGCATTTAAATTTATAATTACTAACATATATTTCCATATAAAATATTATATTTAATATCCTATATACAAATCATTTATAAATTTTGATTTTATTACGCATCCGTGACATCGTGACATCGTGACGCTTTCCAAAAATATGTTTTTATCTCTTTTGATTGATTTTCTTCAAATTTAAAAAAAATTAAAGAAAATCGTTTTTGTTTTTGATTTAATAAAAATTTAAATAAAAAAATTATTATTTTCAAAAACTAACAGAAATACACAATGCTGAACTGAATGGAATTATAAAAAAATTACAACTTATTAAAAAAAAAGTTAAAAAGCTAATATTTAAATCTTTTATAATCTCGAGAGCAACTTTGATTACTTTATTCATGAATAAAATTATATTTTAAACAAAACATGTTTTTTACATTGAAATATTTAAAAGTTCTTAGCTGGCACCTGAAGCTTTCATGTGACAAATAATTTGAATACGTTCCGACCATGTGAATTCGACGGAATAATATGGTAATTATGAAATATTGAAAATTTAGCTTCTTCAAACGTTGGCATATTACATTCAAAATGGAATATAATATTATATGACTTGCACTTTTCTCTGTTATTGTATGAAACAAAATCAAGTTTGATAATTTATTTGATTTTATTACCCCATTCTCTACTCTAGAATTTCTTCGTTCGGTGCATTCGTTAACCAATGCCAACTTGTAGGTATCTTATCTTACACTAGACCCTCGGCTATTAGTCAGGACTCGTAGCAAATATAATACAACCTGTGCACTTACATACTCGCATACAAGTATGCGGTACCACAATGCGCAATGCTCAGAGGTGCGGTCGTTTCCCAAGGCTCTTCCGTTCGCATTCGGTATATTTACAGCGAGTACATAATATACATATGTATTAACACTATTATATTGGTACATAAATGTGCAAAGTAATGATTATTTATTAATTATTTAAATTTCTAATTTTTATTTTAGTCAGAGGCCGTGCCGGCCCATCCGCCGTACCTGTCGTATGAGAATAATGCAACAATAATGTATAATTTCTTCCAGTACAAATTTTGTCTGCTTATATGGGGCAATCTGCTATCCCGGTAATTTAATCCCCGTACACTTAAACTGTAACAACAACTGTAACATTTAAGAAAACTTTTAAATCAAAAGGTCTTATACTTGAATTCTATATTTAATTTAAAATATTTTTTATTTTATTTACTAACGAAAACAATACATAAAGAAATTAAAAAAAAGAACAATTCAGATTTAAGTTGCAAAAAAGAGTCAAGCTCTTGTGTTTGGCAAGTTAGTGTAAAAATAAAATAAAATAGAAACAAAAATGGGTAACAAATGTAAAAAATAAACAATTGAAAATTGAAAAAATATAATTTTTTTAAAAAATAATATGCATATGTACGATTTAAAAAATCGCTAAGACCGACCAGATATTTCCTGGAGGTAGTAATTTTTTATTTTTTTTGTCTTAGCTTTAATTTTATTTTATTTGTACCTGTATTTAGGATAAAATATGTGTCTAACATTGTTGAAATAGACTATTTAAATCCGTCAATAAATAAATATACACTTTACTATAAAAATACTGTTTATGATAACCACAGAACAAAGTTTTTCCTCGATTTATTCTTAAATTTTTCGTAATTTATTTCTTACCCTAGATATTGTGATAAAATATTGAAAAGTTTCCTTCCGATTTCGAGGTTACATTTAATCTTACTCGGAAATGAATTTTTGAGAATTATTTAAGGTTAAAAAGAAGTAGTAACTTTTAAATTCCTTTATGTAAATGTTTCGTTTTCGAATATAATACGTAGTATATTATGTGATATTTATTTTGAGTTTGTTAAATTTTTGTAGACAAGGACTGGACTCGACTCCCTGGGGAGCTGTTTATATTAACATATTACAACAGAGATGAAGAACATTTAAGAGAAGGTAATAAAGATGCCTAGACTTCTATATTACCTTCTCTTAAATGTTCTTCATCTCTGTTGTAATATGTTAATGATATTTATTATTTGCTTTTAAAATTTTAATGACTTCGAATTGTTATTATTCTTATGTTATCTTAAATTAAATGACTTTTTTATCATCATCATTCCCTTTCCACACCAAATGGTGCATAGGGCACTGCATTTGTACACTAATCGCCGAGTATCTTCCTATTTTTTTAACATCAAGGTCCCTTCGACTCTGGAACGATCGCTATTTGAGTGAGACAACCGGAAGTGTAACTAAAATGTTTTTCCCTACAATTTTTCATGCTTATGATTTCAGAAAAATCCAAAATGCTGGCTACGAGCTCACCCAGATGCTTACGGGTCATGGTGGCTTCATGAGCTACCTGCATCGCTTCAAGCTCTCAGAGATCGACAGCTGCCCATGCGACGATGAAACTCTTCAAGATGTCCCTCACCTGTTGATGCATTGCCCCTTTTTCAGCTTTCAAAGACAACAGCTGGAGGCGCGATGCAGAGGCCTGGGTGAAGATCTATGCGACATCCCATCGGTGATAGGTAATAAATAACTCACACGAGAGGTAGTATCATACATGATAAATATAGCGCAGGAAATTGGTAAAATAAACCAAAGTAGGGAACAAAATGCCGAACACTCCTCTAGTGGAACGGAAGGCCTGTTGACTACTGCCAACAGGCCGGCTTCTCCTGAAGAATTTTAAGTGGTTTTCTCTCCACGTGAGCAAATGCTGAGAAGTTCCTGATTAGCCCACATTAATATATCCCTCCTGATCCCAATAGTTTAGATAAATTATAAGATATTTAATTGCAGAAAAATCCACTTTTTGAAATATAAACCTTGTATATTATAAGCAAGGTAAATAATAAAGCAACTCCCATATAAAAATAAAAAAAACATCAAGGTAAGATGATCAGTCTGACGGTTCAGGTACCAGACCAGGGACTATGAAATATTCCAGTGTAAAAACAAAGTTTTAAATATTTCATGCTCACTATGTCAGAAATCAAATCCAGTTATTTACAACTCGTTGAAAATGGTCACCAAAATAGAAATATTTGGGTAAATTATAAGAACGCTATTTTTTTTTTCTTAAAAAAAAAAGAAGATTAAAACCCGAAATCTCAGCGTTTGCCTGCTATACAGGCAAACGCTGACCATCACACAACGAGGCGGACAAACATTTTTACATTATAAAATAATTATTTTGTATCCTAAATAATAACTTCAAATTATGTGTTTAATTATCACGAATAGTTAACTTAAGCACCGAGGTTCATGAATATTGATTTTGACTTGTTAATACAAAAAATGGAAAACTAATATGGCGCATCCGAGATCCTAATTAATCGAGGTCCAAAGAGCCGAACAACTAAGACATAAAACCAGTAGAGCTGATTTAATAAGGCCAAAATAACATTTTCATTAAGTCCCGTGTGGCCGATTTAATTATTAGGCCAATAGGAGAGATTCATTAAGGTCCGTAGGGTCGATCAAATGAGGCCTAAAGTGCCAAATTATCAAAAAACAATCACCAGCAGTTGACTGTTATTTTTATTTATTTACATATTCTTTACTACTCAATAATAATTGCTAGTAACGGAACTTTTTGCGAAGATATTAATTATATCTGTGAAAAATCACTGGTAAAAAACTGGTGGTAAAAACCGATATTTAAAATTATAGTTTTTTTTTAACATTAGTTTTAGTGACTAATCCTTTCTTATTACATTTTGATTGCCCAGAACAGCAAAAAATAAATTGTGAGGCCCAAGAAGGTGATATTTCAAGGTGCGCGAGATCCTCATAAACCGAGGCCCAAAAGACCGATTGACTGAGCTCCAAGGGGCCAAACAACTGAAACAAGGGCCCCCGTTGTATCGGCTGTAAAGACAGCCGATAAAACGGGGGCCGGAGGGCCAATAACATGAGGCTTGAAGGTCCGAATTTCCTAACGTGTATCGGCTATCGAATATAACGAATTCCCTAGCATGTAAAATATATATATACCAACTTGTAAAAACAGTAATACCTCGAATTAATTTATTAGACGTACCTGTAGAAATCATAATGGACTCAGTATTGGTATGGACATTTTTAACCGCACGTTGCTAATGGAGAGATTCATTAAGGCCCGTGGGGTCGATCAAATGAGGCCTAAAGTGCCGAATTATCATATAACAATCACCAGCAGTTGACTGTTATTATTATTTATTTACATATTCTTTACTACTCAATAATAATCGCTAGTAACGGAACTTTTTGCAGTTTTGCTTTATTAATATACACAAAAATTTCTTCATGGGGTCGATTATTTGGGATAGTTGCTGAATGTGCATCTTGAGTGGTTTATGCTTTGTATATGTGCCGCATGTAATGTATATATTTGTGTAAGTTTTATATGTGCGTTCATGTGTATGTGCGTGAATGGTTCGGAGTGTGCATTCGGCATTTTTATTTATTACGAACGATAACCTCCGCAGAAAACACAAATGTTAACAATTATTCTTTTCTCACTTGAATTTCTTATTTTTTTTTTTTTGTCACATTTAATATTTACATCTTTTGCATAATTTATAAAAACTTAATTTGTCTTTTTGTGTTAAAAAATTGTTGTTTTTAATACTTATTATGTATGACTGTATGTTTTATGAATAAAATAAAATAAAATATTATATATGTTGACATAAATTTGAATTTTCAACAGTAACAGTAACAGAAACGGTAAAAGTAAAAGTAACAGTAACAATAATAGTGATAGTATCAGTAACAGTAACAAAAACAGTATCAGTATAAAATCGGTAACAGAAAAAGCAACATAAGCAGTAAAGTATAAGTATCAGTAACAGTAACACATAAAATTAAACACATTAAACACATAATTTGAAGTTATTATTTAGGATACAAAATAATTATTTTATAATGTAAAAATGTTTGTCCGCCTCGTTGTGTGATGGTCAGCGTTTGCCTGTATAGCAGGCAAACGCTGAGATTTCGGGTTTTAATCTTCTTTTTTTTTTAAGAAAAAAAAAATAGCGTTCTTATAATTTACCCAAATATTTCTATTTTGGTGACCATTTTCAACGAGTTGTAAATAACTGGATTTGATTTCTGACATAGTGAGCATGAAATATTTAAAACTTTGTTTTTACACTGGAATATTTCATAGTCCCTGGTCTGGTACCTGAACCGTCAGACTGATCATCTTACCTTGATGTTTTTTTTATTTTTATATGGGAGTTGCTTTATTATTTACCTTGCTTATAATATACAAGGTTTATATTTCAAAAAGTGGATTTTTCTGCAATTAAATATCTTATAATTTATCTAAACTATTGGGATCAGGAGGGATATATTAATGTGGGCTAATCAGGAACTTCTCAGCATTTGCTCACGTGGAGAGAAAACCACTTAAAATTCTTCAGGAGAAGCCGGCCTGTTGGCAGTAGTCAACAGGCCTTCCGTTCCACTAGAGGAGTGTTCGGCATTTTGTTCCCTACTTTGGTTTATTTTACCAATTTCCTGCGCTATATTTATCATGTATGATACTACCTCTCGTGTGAGTTATTTATTACCTATCACCGATGGGATGTCGCATAGATCTTCACCCAGGCCTCTGCATCGCGCCTCCAGCTGTTGTCTTTGAAAGCTGAAAAAGGGGCAATGCATCAACAGGTGAGGGACATCTTGAAGAGTTTCATCGTCGCATGGGCAGCTGTCGATCTCTGAGAGCTTGAAGCGATGCAGGTAGCTCATGAAGCCACCATGACCCGTAAGCATCTGGGTGAGCTCGTAGCCAGCATTTTGGATTTTTCTGAAATCATAAGCATGAAAAATTGTAGGGAAAAACATTTTAGTTACACTTCCGGTTGTCTCACTCAAATAGCGATCGTTCCAGAGTCGAAGGGACCTTGATGTTAAAAAAATAGGAAGATACTCGGCGATTAGTGTACAAATGCAGTGCCCTATGCACCATTTGGTGTGGAAAGGGAATGATGATGATAAAAAAGTCATTTAATTTAAGATAACATAAGAATAATAACAATTCGAAGTCATTAAAATTTTAAAAGCAAATAATAAATATCATTAACATATTACAACAGAGATGAAGAACATTTAAGAGAAGGTAATATAGAAGTCTAGGCATCTTTATTACCTTCTCTTAAATGTTCTTCATCTCTGTTGTAATATGTTAATATAAACAGCTCCCCAGGGAGTCGAGTCCAGTCCTTGTCTACAAAAATTTAACAAACTCAAAATAAATATCACATAATATACTACGTATTATATTCGAAAACGAAACATTTACATAAAGGAATTTAAAAGTTACTACTTCTTTTTAACCTTAAATAATTCTCAAAAATTCATTTCCGAGTAAGATTAAATGTAACCTCGAAATCGGAAGGAAACTTTTCAATATTTTATCACAATATCTAGGGTAAGAAATAAATTACGAAAAATTTAAGAATAAATCGAGGAAAAACTTTGTTCTGTGGTTATCATAAACAGTATTTTTATAGTAAAGTGTATATTTATTTATTGACGGATTTAAATAGTCTATTTCAACAATGTTAGGTTAGGTTAGGTTAGGTTAGGTTAGGTTAGGTTAGGTTAGGTTAGGTTAGGTTAGGTTAGGTTAGGTTAGGTTAGGTTAGGTTAGGTTAGGTTAGGTTAGGTTAGGTTAGGTTAGGTTAGGTTAGGTTAGGTTAGGTTAGGTTAGGTTAGGTTTTTTTTTTTTTCTTTGTTGTGTTTTTTGATATCCCTTGCTTATAACTATACAAGGTGATATTTTTGGGCTGTTATTTTTGTTAGTGCTTTGTGTATGATTTTATGTGTTTATGTTTTGTGTTGAAGCTGTGACATGGACTATTTGCACTTTCCGACATTCGTCTAGTGCCTATCCATCTTCGTCCCGCCCGCCCACGTTTTACCAAACAATGTCGCGATTCCCAGTCCAGTGTCACGCTTCATGCACAGGCGGTCACCTTGCGGTTTTTGCCAAGTGCGCTCTGCGTACACTAACTTAGTCACCACAACATATCCAGCAACACGTGCGCATGTCGAGACTCGGAATTGGAATCAGCACCGTTGTCAAGGGAACCATGTAAAACCTTGACTGGAAAGGGATTAACATAAATTTATATTTCTATAACATAATAACAATAAATGTAACGAAAGTTACATAATAATTTGTAACAATAAGTTATTTAACAATAGATACTTAACAAAAGTTACGCACCTACTTCATAACAATATATATGTAGCAAAAGTTACATATCAACTTCAAAACAATAATGTAACAAAAGTTACATTACAGAGTCAGTCAAAGCAACAAGTAACAACAAGTAACAAAATAACAGTAACAACTGTAAAATGGTTAAACTATAGCAATTTAAATATAAAATATAGCTATGTCTATTGTTAGTGCATGCATATCACAGTTGAAAAGTTTTGGGTACCTGCCCCATTACTTGTTCATTGGCCTTATTTTTTCTATTATTAGTTTAGCGTAAGACACGAACTTTTGGGACAATATGCTGTGCTGTAGAACTGTCCGAAAATCTTCAATTGCAATTTTTCTTTTGTTGCACTCTTTTTCCATATCATACCTTTCTTTCGCAAACATTGGGCAGTGAAGGAGAAGATGTTGGACATTTTGCTCGCTTAGCGTATCGCATGGGCAGGCACTGCTACTCTTCAATTTAAATCTGTGAAGATACGAAAGTGTAGCACCGTGACCTGTGAGAATTTGTGTTAATTCAAAGGTGTGTTTGTTTGCTTTGCCAAATTGTTTGCCGTCATTTAAATTTTCAAAGAAATATTTAGTTACTGACCCAGTAGAGCTTGTTTGGTATCGGTTTTCCCATTCTTCGAGAGACTTTTCTCTTAGTTCCCTTTTTGCGTAGCTTAGTGGAAACTTTGTGTATAGCTTTACAGTTTTTACGTGTAAGGCTGCATCTTTCGCTAACTCATCAGCTCTATCATTTCCAGAGAGACCGGTATCCACAAGAATTTGCATTCAATGCCTCTTTTCTCGAGATTTCTCGAAGATTCTTGTATGCAGAATACCATGGGATTGTTAGGCGATCCATCATCTAGCGCCTGAATAGAGCTTTTTGAATCTGACAATAAGTTGACAGTCTTCCAGTTTTTCTTTTTGCTAGTGACCCATTCTAGTGCCTTCACAATTGCGAAGAGTTCGGCTTGGAATACCGTGCAGTAGTCTGCCATGGGAAGCTTCTTACTGTACAACTCTCCGGAATTGTCAAATGCGGCGAAGGCAGCGCCCACTTTCCTTCCAGTTTTACTGCCGTCCGTGTAGATGTCTATTTCATCCTCTGGAAATTCAAGTCTGGCGTACGTTTCTGGATGCCCAGTAGATAAGCCCACTTGTTTGCTTGGATGTGGAAGATCTGTATAGGCGATCCTTCCTTGATACAATATGTCGTTTGGAGCATTTATGATAGTATGGTTCAATTTTGTGTAATAGATATCGCTAATCTCTTTAATTCTAATATCCAATGGCATGAGTCCTGCAATTGCCTGGACCGAGGTGAGGGATGTAGTTCTATATGCTTTGCTTATTCTTATTCCCATTGACCGTTGAATTCTATTTAGTTTTGTCTGGATATTTTTCCTCTTTGCTGCTTCTGACCATACCGCGGCAGCATAAGTGATAGTGGGTTCTACTACCCCGCTATAAATCGTTCTTACTATTTCTGGGCTGAGTCCCCATGTCGGTTTGGCCATGAATGTTAGGCGATTTGCTATTTTCGCTGCTTTTTTTGTTATTGAGTCAACGTGTTTACTCCAATTTAGATTTTCGTCCAGAACTACACCAAGGATTTTACAATCTTTGACAAAATAAAGCCTTTTTCCTCTCATAAATATATTTGGAGGTTGTGCTTTTCTCTTAGTTATAAATAGAGCATTTGTTTTTTCTTCGGAAAATTTTAATTTTACTTTGTCTCCCCAAGAAGTGACTAAGGAGAGAGTTTCGTTTGTTATTTGTTCCAATAAGTTCGTATCTTTGTGCTTTATTAAAACTAGGACATCATCTGCAAATGCTTGTAAATGAACATTGCAGTGATAACTTAACTGTAAAAGTTCGTCTAGGACGATATTCCAAAGCACCGGTCCACAAGCAGATCCCTGTATGCAACCTTTGTTTGAACTTTTATTTGAGTATGCGCCAGCGTATTTAACTTCTACCATCCTGTCGGAGTGGTAGTCTTGGAAGACATTGAATATGTTCTTCGGGCACTCAAGTTTTGTTAATTGATTTAAAATATGGGGCCACCAAGCGTTATCGAAGGCCCCTTTAATATCTAAAGATATAGCACAGACATGGTAACCATTCTTTGTTGCTTCTTTAATGAGAGTGACCGCGTTCACCATAGCGTCTTCGGCACTCTTTTGTTGGGTAAATCCGTATTGATTAGGGCTTAGTTTTTCAAGTTTATTGAATCTCCATGAGATTCTTTTGATTAGAAGTTTTTCTAAGACCTTTCCAAATACGGGTAAAAGACCGATTGGCCTATATGAAGACACGTCTCCGTAATCTTCCTTACCTGGTTTTGGGATTACTTTTACTCTGGCAATTTTCCATAGTGCTGGGAAGCAGCCGAGTCTCAGACTCGCATTAAATATGCTATGAATGGTGTTCGGAATGCATTCGAATGTTTTTTGGCAAATGTCTGCAGTGAAATGATCGCGGCCCGGTGCTTTACTGGAATTTAAACTAAATAGAATATTTCTTATTTCTAATAACGTAAAAGGCATATCATTATCGGCTAGTAGATTTTTTGCTATATTTTGCCTAATTTCGAGTTGCTCGCTTGTTTCACCGTGCGTGGTATCATCCGGAAAGAAATGTTTAAGAAGCTCAGTTGCCGACTCCTGCGCTGAGGTGGTTTGAACGCCGTTGAATTTAAGCGTCTCGGGGGGTCGTGATTGTGAGTTTCTTAATATTCTTTGTACCGTAGACCAAACCGTATCTTTATTTTGTCCCGTACAGAAATCCTTCCAGCTTTTAGTCTTAGCTAACGAGATCGCCTCTTTATATTTTTGCTTGATCTCTATGTATGCTGGTAATGTTACGAAATTTCTTCTACCAGCAGCCGAGTTAACCAATTTCCTTTTTAATCTAATGACTTCTTTTTTAAGATCATTTAGTTCTGCAGTCCACCAGGGACATTTTTTGGTTTTTGAGGCTTTAATGTTGGGGATGGATGAGCGACAGGCTTCAGATATTGCATCTGTAATAGTACTTACCTGTCTGTTTAGGACGCTCGGTTCAATATTTTCGTCTATTTTTATTGAATTTAGCTCTTTTTCTGTTAATATTTTCTTTAAGGTTTTTTGAAATGTTTTCCAGTTTGCTTTTCTGGTTTTGTATAGAAACGTCGTAGCGTCATTTACACAAGTATTAGAGTCCGTTTCTAATGTAATATTAAATGTAACTGCATTATGGTCTGAAAGAGCGGCTAGCTGTCGGTCGACTCGCCATTTTTCGACTAGACCAATCATGTTTGTAGAGCATGTTGTGATGTCTATGATGCTTGTTAACAAATCATTTCCTCGAAACGTTTCGAATGTGGGTGTGGTTCCCTCGTTTAATATGTGAAGTTGATTTTGGGACATGAAGTCTGTAACTCTATCTCCTCTTTTGTCTGATCTGTCGCTGCCCCACCAGATGCTCTTAGAATTTGCATCTGCCCCGATAAGAATTAGATTTTTGATCTTATCGTTCAACATGGTGCTGATTTTGCTCAGGCAGGAGTCGACGTCTTCGCTTGGAGTAAAATATTGGGAGCCTAATACAAGTGGTTGTAATGTTGTTTTAATTTCAATAAAAACGCTCGTAGTATCACTATATTTATCTAAGAGTATGCAGCTCTGAGATATCTCAGAGTTAAAAATTATAACGGCTGCCTTTACTGGTGAATTTCGGCTGCACTTTTGAAATATTTTGCCACTGAACGTTGATTTATTGATCTTTCCGGTGTTACCAGTATACGGCTCTTGTATGAGTGCTATGTCATACTTTTGTTGTATAGCTTGTTCTAAAAATGACAATGTGGCTGCCTCGCATCTTTGGAGGTTTGCCTGAGCAACTTTAATGGTTTTTATAGATTTACTGTCCATAATCGACCATGTTTCTATATCTAACTAGTTGTCTTTGGTGTGCCGGACACTCCAGACTTAGAGCTTTGTGGTCAGTTGGTGTTTTGCTTTTATAAACTTTGTTGACTATGGAGCAGTTGTAACATTTGATTTTAATGTCGTGTCGGTATTTAAGCATTGAGCAGCCTTGTGCTCTCCGCCACACTTCCAACAGACCTCTTTGTTTTTGCAATGAGCAACGGAATGTCCGTAACTCATGCATTTTTGACATGAAATGATGGCCATGTATTCTGCCACCCAGACTCTGTCGTACCCAATATTAACGCGTTCCATTTTAACGAGGCGGGACCAAATTTCAGGCTCGACTGAAATCACGGCGCATTTGCGTGTGACATCTTTTTTAAAAGCTAGTGTAAAGAGAACGGAAGCCTTAGGAGTGGAAGTTTCATAAGTGTCTATTAGGGCTGTGTTTTGATTAAACAGAGCAGTTACGATCTGTTCTTTGGTAAGATCGGCGTCGATCCCCTTCAAGATGACCTTTGGTCTAATCTTGGTGCCGATTTGGGCTTTGAGACTGTCATTTTTTGAAATTTCGGCCGATAGCTGGTTGCATTGTTCTTCAGTATCGCACTGTATAAGAACTTTATTGTTTGTTGTCTTTTTAAGACTTTTTATTCCGATCCCTAATGCTGCAACGTTGACGGTGCTTTTAATAGTTTTTTCGAGGGTTTCGCTCGCTGTAGGCGTTATTTTACCCTGAATAATAACCGTGTGCCGAGTTTTCGGTTTCAGGGCTGGTTGGTCGGAATTGTGATAAGCTGTTTGTAAATTTGCTGCTGCTACACGGGCATAACTCACAGGAGGAGTATAGACAGTAGCATTATTTGGTTGTAAGGTTAGGTTAGGTTAGGTTAGGTTAGGTTAGGTTAGGTTAGGTTAGGTTAGGTTAGGTTAGGTTAGGTTAGGTTAGGTTAGGTTAGGTTAGGTTAGGTTAGGTTAGGTTAGGTTAGGTTAGGTTAGGTTAGGTTAGGTTAGGTTAGGTTAGGTTAGGTTAGGTTAGGTTAGGTTAGGTTAGGTTAGGTTAGGTTAGGTTAGGTTAGGTTAGGTTAGGTTAGGTTAGGTTAGGTTAGGTTAGGTTAGGTTAGGTTAGGTTAGGTTAGGTTAGGTTAGGTTAGGTTAGGTTAGGTTAGGTTAGGTTAGGTTAGGTTAGGTTAGGTTAGGTTAGGTTAGGTTAGGTTAGGTTAGGTTAGGTTAGGTTAGGTTAGGTTAGGTTAGGTTAGGTTAGGTTAGGTTAGGTTAGGTTTTTTTTTTTTTTTTTTTTTTTTCTTTGTTGTGTTATTTGATATCCCTTGCTTATAACTATACAAGGTGATATTTTTGGGCTGTTATTTTTGTTAGTGCTTTGTGTATGATTTTATGTGTTTATGTTTTGTGTTGAAGCTGTGACATGGACTATTTGCACTTTCCGACATTCGTCTAGTGCCTATCCATCTTCGTCCCGCCCGCCCACGTTTTACTAAACAATGTCGCGATTCCCAGTCCAGTGTCACGCTTCATGCACAGGCGGTCACCTTGCGGTTTTTGCCAAGTGCGCTCTGCGTACACTAACTTAGTCACCACAACATATCCAGCAACACGTGCGCATGTCGAGACTCGGAATTGGAATCAGCACCGTTGTCAAGGGAACCATGTAAAACCTTGACTGGAAAGGGATTAACATAAATTTATATTTCTATAGCATAATAACAATAAATGTAACGAAAGTTACATAATAATTTGTAACAATAAGTTATTTAACAATAGATACTTAACAAAAGTTACGCACCTACTTCATAACAATATATATGTAGCAAAAGTTACATATCAACTTCAAAACAATAATGTAACAAAAGTTACATTACAGAGTCAGTCAAAGCAACAAGTAACAACAAGTAACAAAATAACAGTAACAACTGTAAAATGGTTAAACTATAGCAATTTAAATATAAAATATAGCTATGTCTATTGTTAGTGCATGCATATCACAGTTGAAAAGTTTTGGGTACCTGCCCCATTACTTGTTCATTGGCCTTATTTTTTCTATTATTAGTTTAGCGTAAGACACGAACTTTTGGGACAATATGCTGTGCTGTAGAACTGTCCGAAAATCTTCAATTGCAATTTTTCTTTTGTTGCACTCTTTTTCCAAATCATACCTTTCTTTCGCAAACATTGGGCAGTGAAGGAGAAGATGTTGGACATTTTGCTCGCTTAGCGTATCGCATGGGCAGGCACTGCTACTCTTCAATTTAAATCTGTGAAGATACGAAAGTGTAGCACCGTGACCTGTGAGAATTTGTGTTAATTCAAAGGTGTGTTTGTTTGCTTTGCCAAATTGTTTGCAGTCATTTAAATTTTCAAAGAAATATTTAGTTACTGACCCAGTAGAGCTTGTTTGGTATCGGTTTTCCCATTCTTCGAGAGACTTTTCTCTTAGTTCCCTTTTTGCGTAGCTTAGTGGAAACTTTGTGTATAGCTTTACAGTTTTTACGTGTAAGGCTGCATCTTTCGCTAACTCGTCAGCTCTATCATTTCCAGAGAGACCGTTATGACCACGTATCCACAAGAATTTGCATTCAATGCCTCTTTTCTCGAGATTTCTCGAAGATTCTTGTATGCAGAATACCATGGGATTGTTAGGCGATCCATCATCTAGCGCCTGAATAGAGCTTTTTGAATCTGACAATAAGTTGACAGTCTTCCAGTTTTTCTTTTTGCTAGTGACCCATTCTAGTGCCTTCACAATTGCGAAGAGTTCGGCTTGGAATACCGTGCAGTAGTCTGCCATGGGAAGCTTCTTACTGTACAACTCTCCGGAATTGTCAAATGCGGCGAAGGCAGCGCCCACTTTCCCTCCAGTTTTACTGCCGTCCGTGTAGATGTCTATTTCATCCTCTGGAAATTCAAGTCTGGCGTACGTTTCTGGATGCCCAGTAGATAAGCCCACTTGTTTGCTTGGATGTGGAAGATCTGTATAGGCGATCCTTCCTTGATACAATATGTCGTTTGGAGCATTTATGATAGTATGGTTCAATTTTGTGTAATAGATATCGCTAATCTCTTTAATTCTAATATCCAATGGCATGAGTCCTGCAATTGCCTGGACCGAGGTGAGGGATGTAGTTCTATATGCTTTGCTTATTCTTATTCCCATTGACCGTTGAATTCTATTTAGTTTTGTCTGGATATTTTTCCTCTTTGCTGCTTCTGACCATACCGCGGCAGCATAAGTAATAGTGGGTTCTACTACCCCGCTATAAATCGTTCTTACTATTTCTGGGCTGAGTCCCCATGTCGGTTTGGCCATGAATGTTAGGCGATTTGCTATTTTCGCTGCTTTTTTTGTTATTGAGTCAACGTGTTTACTCCAATTTAGATTTTCGTCCAGAACTACACCAAGGATTTTACAATCTTTGACAAAATAAAGCCTTTTTCCTCTCATAAATATATTTGGAGGTTGTGCTTTTCTCTTAGTTATAAATAGAGCATTTGTTTTTTCTTCGGAAAATTTTAATTTTACTTTGTCTCCCCAAGAAGTGACTAAGGAGAGAGTTTCGTTTGTTATTTGTTCCAATAAGTTCGTATCTTTGTGCTTTATTAAAACTAGGACATCATCTGCAAATGCTTGTAAATGAACATTGCAGTGATAACTTAACTGTAAAAGTTCGTCTAGGACGATATTCCAAAGCACCGGTCCACAAGCAGATCCCTGTATGCAACCTTTGTTTGAACTTTTATTTGAGTATGCGCCAGCGTATTTAACTTCTACCATCCTGTCGGAGTGGTAGTCTTGGAAGACATTGAATATGTTCTTCGGGCACTCAAGTTTTGTTAATTGATTTAAAATATGGGGCCACCAAGCGTTATCGAAGGCCCCTTTAATATCTAAAGATATAGCACAGACATGGTAACCATTCTTTGTTGCTTCTTTAATGAGAGTGACCGCGTTCACCATAGCGTCTTCGGCACTCTTTTGTTGGGTAAATCCGTATTGATTAGGGCTTAGTTTTTCAAGTTTATTGAATCTCCATGAGATTCTTTTGATTAGAAGTTTTTCTAAGACCTTTCCAAATACGGGTAAAAGACCGATTGGCCTATATGAAGACACGTCTCCGTAATCTTCCTTACCTGGTTTTGGGATTACTTTTACTCTGGCAATTTTCCATAGTGCTGGGAAGCAGCCGAGTCTCAGACTCGCATTAAATATGCTATGAATGGTGTTCGGAATGCATTCGAATGTTTTTTGGCAAATGTCTGCAGTGAAATGATCGCGGCCCGGTGCTTTACTGGAATTTAAACTAAATAGAATATTTCTTATTTCTAATAACGTAAAAGGCATATCATTATCGTCTAGTAGATTTTTTGCTATATTTTGCCTAATTTCGAGTTGCTCGCTTGTTTCACCGTGCGTGGTATCATCCGGAAAGAAATGTTTAAGAAGCTCAGTTGCCGACTCCTGCGCTGAGGTGGTTTGAACGCCGTTGAATTTAAGCGTCTCGGGGGGTCGTGATTGTGAATTTCTTAATATTCTTTGTACCGTAGACCAAACCGTATCTTTATTTTGTCCCGTACAGAAATCCTTCCAGCTTTTAGTCTTAGCTAACGAGATCGCCTCTTTATATTTTTGCTTGATCTCTATGTATGCTGGTAATGTTACAAAATTTCTTCTACCAGCAGCCGAGTTAACCAATTTCCTTTTTAATCTAATGACTTCTTTTTTAAGATCATTTAGTTCTGCAGTCCACCAGGGACATTTTTTGGTTTTTGAGGCTTTAATGTTGGGGATGGATGAGCGACAGGCTTCAGATATTGCATCTGTAATCGTACTTACCTGTCTGTTAAGGACGCTCGGTTCAATATTTTCGTCTATTTTTATTGAATTTAGCTCTTTTTCTGTTAATATTTTCTTTAAGGTTTTTTGAAATGTTTTCCAGTTTGCTTTGCTGGTTTTGTATAGAAACGTCGTAGCGTCATTTACACAAGTATTAGAGTCCGTTTCTAATTTAATATTAAATGTAACTGCATTATGGTCTGAAAGAGCGGCTAGCTGTCGGTCGACTCGCCATTTTTCGACTAGACCAATCATGTTTGTAGAGCATGTTGTGATGTCTATGATGCTTGTTAACAAATCATTTCCTCGAAACGTTTCGAATGTGGGTGTGGTTCCCTCGTTTAATATGTGAAGTTGATTTTGGGACATGAAGTCATTAACTCTATCTCCTCTTTTGTCTGATCTGTCGCTGCCCCACCAGATGCTCTTAGAATTTGCATCTGCCCCGATAAGAATTAGATTTTTGATCTTATCGTTCAACATGGTGCTGATTTTGCTCAGGCAGGAGTCGACGTCTTCGCTTGGAGTAAAATATTGGGAGCCTAATACAAGTGGTTGTAATGTTGTTTTAATTTCAATAAAAACGCTCGTAGTATCACTATATTTATCTAAGAGTATGCAGCTCTGAGATATCTCAGAGTTAAAAATTATAACGGCTGCCTTTACTGGTGAATTTCGGCTGCACTTTTGAAATATTTTGCCACTGAACGTTGATTTATTGATCTTTCCGGTGTTACCAGTATACGGCTCTTGTATGAGTGCTATGTCATACTTTTGTTGTATAGCTTGTTCTAAAAATGACAATGTGGCTGCCTCGCATCTTTGGAGGTTTGCCTGAGCAACTTTAATGGTTTTTATAGATTTACTGTCCATAATCGACCATGTTTCTATATCTAACTAGTTGTCTTAGGTTAGGTTAGGTTAGGTTAGGTTAGGTTAGGTTAGGTTAGGTTAGGTTAGGTTAGGTTAGGTTAGGTTAGGTTAGGTTAGGTTAGGTTAGGTTAGGTTAGGTTAGGTTAGGTTAGGTTAGGTTAGGTTAGGTTAGGTTAGGTTAGGTTAGGTTAGGTTAGGTTAGGTTAGGTTAGGTTAGGTTAGGTTAGGTTAGGTTAGGTTAGGTTAGGTTAGGTTAGGTTAGGTTAGGTTAGGTTAGGTTAGGTTAGGTTAGGTTAGGTTAGGTTAGGTTAGGTTAGGTTAGGTTAGGTTAGGTTAGGTTAGGTTAGGTTAGGTTAGGTTAGGTTAGGTTAGGTTTTTTTTTTTTTTTAAAGGTTTTTTATTAATTCTTTCATTTTTCATCACCCTGCTTACATATACAAGGTTTTGATACAAAATACAGAGTTTATTACTTATTACTAAACAATTTATTACTTATATTAATGTTTAAAGAAAAAATATAAATTTTTGAGTGCAGTTCCACCTCTTATGTTTTATCTCTTTTTTGTTATATTAGCTTTTTTTAAATTATACTCTATTGTAGAGTTTTTATTAGCTCAATGCCAATGAAGATATATATATATTTATATTATTTTTATGCAAAGTTCTATTTGCAATACGATAAGAATATAATTAATTCATGTTATACACAAAGGGTTAATAAGTATAATAAGGTTTCATGATTTCAAAAATCAGTTTTGTACATACTTGTATCAGAATAAGTTATAGTATAAATGGCATATAAATAGAAATGATTTCATTTTGTAGTTTTTCTAAGTATTTCTAAACAGTTTGCTAAATTTACTTTTAACAATTAGGCATATATTATATTTACAATTTTTAAAAGTGGTTTGACGAATTAATGTCTGTTTAGATTTTAATTGAATTAAACACAATTAAACATATATCTTTCCATAAGCTATTATTGAATTGGTCGGTAAAAAAAAAAGAAATTTAAAAAAAAAAAAAATTAAAAAAAAGAAATAAGAATAGTTTATTTCAATCATATCACTTTTTTAATTTTATGTGTTGTTTGAGTCCAATTCATTGATTTTTTTGATTTTCGTGGCTATATTTTTCAAAAAGTTTACATATTCTGGTCTTGCTTCTTTGCATTTGAATATGTCCTCTGGTTGATTAAAATCAATATTTCTCATGTTACACTGGAATTTTTGTTTCATTCTTTCCGCTTCAAAGATGCTGCAGTCGAAAATAAGATGTTTGATGTCTTGTATTGAGGTGTTGTCGCAAGGACAAAGATTTGTATTTATTTTCTTAAATCTACATAAATACTCTCTGAAAGCTCCATGGCCTGTTAACATTTGAGTAAGCTCATAGGATCTTTTGGTTTCGTTTAAAATACTCATGCAGTCTTCTACATTTTTAAAAAATATTTTTGTTATTTTTCCTTTATTTGAGTTTGTATATTTCTTATTCCATTCTATAATTGAAGTCTGTTTTATCAGGTTTTTGACAAAAGACACCGGTATCTCCTCATACGTTGGTTTAGTTTTCATTTTTGTTGCCTTTTTTGCAAGACCATCAACTATCTCATTTTGAACGTGACCTGCATGAGCCTTTATCCAGGTTAAGTGTATTTTATTTCCAGCATTGTTATTCAGCTTTCCAGCATGTTTTATCATATTAACAATTTTATCAACTGACCTTATGTCATTGACGGCTTGTATGCTTGAATAACTGTCGCTGTATATTAAAATTCGTTTGTTAATTAGACGTTTTGAGGTCCAATCTAGCGCTTCTTTAATTGCGAATAGTTCGCTTTGGTAAACTGTGCATTCATTGGCCAGTTTCAATAGTTTTTTGTAGATTTCTGTATTATCTATGTACACCACAAAGGCTGCTCCTACCCGACCTTCAAGCTTGCTCCCATCGGTATATATTTGAACATCATTTTTGTCATTTTGCAGGTAGTTTTGGTCGAAGATTACATCAATGCTGTTCATTGCCGCTGGATGGTCAAGTTTACATACATTAAGTGAGGTTTGGATAGTCCTATCCGGTGGTATTTCTTCAGTTATTCCATATCTTTTGGTAATGTAGATTTTCTTTCTCTCCGAGATTAAAATTTCCATGGGTATTGTACCAGCCAGAATAAGTGCTGCATTTGTAGAGATTGTACGGTAACCCTTAATAATTTTTATAGCAATGAATCTTTGTAGACTTTCAAATTTATGAATATTTTTCTTTTTGAGAGCGCATTTCCCCCATACGCTTGCCCCATATGTAAATATAGGGGTTAATATGTAGTCATATAAGATTTTTACTATCTCACTTTTGAGTCCCCATGTAGCTTTTGCTGCTCGAGCGATTTGTTTATAGATTCCAAATATTTTGTTTTTAATATAGTCAACGTGAGCATTCCATAGAAGATTGTCGTCTATAATTAAGCCCAAAATCCTACAGTTATTTACTTTGTTGATAGTTATGCTATCCATTTTTAATATAGGAAGACTTATAATTTTTTTCCGAGTAACAATCATATAATTTGATTTTTCTGGTGCAAAAGACAGTTTGGCTACTTGACCCCAAGTATAAACTTCGTGGAGGATTTTATTTGCTTTTTCTTCAACTTTTTTTATTTCGTTATCTGATACTGCCAGTAAGACGTCATCGGCAAATGCATGGTAGTAAACTCCATGTTTTTCCAAAAGGTCAAGTAGTTCGTTTATAATGATATTCCAGAGAGTTGGGCCCAGAACGGATCCCTGAATACAACCTTTGGTATTGTTTTTGGTTTTTGTTATGCCAAAATGTTCAACAACTGTATATCTATCCATTAAGTAATTTTGTATTGTGGAATAAATATTTTTCGGGGTATCATTTTTCCTTAAGTTTTGTAGAATGCCAGGCCACCATGCATGATCGAAAGCTCCTCGTATGTCAAGAGAAATGACAAGAATAATGTTTTTTTTGTCTCTTTCGGCTATTATATAGTCTGTGGCGTCTTTTAATGCGTCTTCTGCGCTTCTTTGGGCCATGAATCCGTACTGTTTTGAGGATATCTTTTTTGATCTGAGTAGGTGCCAATTTAACCTTATACATATTATCTTTTCGAATATCTTTCCTAATACTGGCAAAAGTCCTATTGGACGAAAAGATTTCACTTCGTCGTAATCATCTTTTCCTGGTTTTGGCAAGATAATTGCTTTTGCAATCTTCCAAGTCTTAGGAAAGAATCCAATTTCTAAACATTTGTTGTATAGTGATGAAAAAATTTCTAGGTTGTCACGTATTATTTCGAAGCAAATATCACCCGTCAAACAATCCAAACCAGGAGCTTTCTTATTATTAAGGTGGCTCGATGCAAATAAAACTTCGTCTTTTGTGATTTCAGGGTCGTTTTCTGATAAATAGACGTCTTCCAAGTGTTTTCTTATTTGTTTTTGAATGTTATTCTCATTGGTGCATTGGTCGTCGGGGTAAAATGTTTCAGTGAGAAGTGCGGCAGTTTCGCTTGTATCGGCGCACCATTTTGTGCCAGATTTAAGAATAGCATTAACTGATTTATAGCTTGCTTTACACAGTATATGGTTAATCCGGTCCCACACACTTTCTTTAGTTTGTCCTTCACAAAAAAGCTTCCAACTAGATATTTTTGCTTTATCAATGGTCTGAATGTATTTCTCTTTTTCAACAATATAGTTAGTCATCAACGCAGTTTTCCTCCTACCTCGAGAATTAGTTACCTGAGTTTTAAGCTTCCGAAGTTGAATTTTTGCTTTGTTTATTTCTTTGCTCCACCATGGTGGTTGTTTTCTTTTTGTGTTATGTTTTAACTTTCGACATATCTCTTCACATCCATCTCGAATACATTGCACAATAAGATGAACAGAACTTTCAATTTGATCCGTATTCATGATAGAAAAACATTCTGAGTTGAGGTTATTCCTTTTCATATTTTCTTTGGTTTTAGCACATAGTTTTTTCCAGTCCAGATTGTCTGTGCAGTACTTTCGTGTTGACGTATTTTTTCTGTGGCTTTCTGTATTATGTGACTCGAGAACAAATTCTATTGCATTGTGGTCCGATAATTGTATAAACAGTTCATTTACTTTCCATCCGTTGATTTTAGTTAATAGATTGTTTGAGCAAAATGTCAAATCAATAATACTTTCTGACACTTTGTTCCATCTTATTGCACGAAAGGTTGGTGTTGTGCCCTGGTTTAAAACACTGAGATTGTGAGAGGCAATAAAGTCTGAAAGAGTTTCTCCTCGAGAACAGTTTCTAGGTGAGCCCCACATCACGTGCTTGGAATTAAAATCTCCAGCTAAAATGCATTTATTTTGTTTGATATGTGAAATTCTGTTGCTAAGGTCATCAAGCATTCTGTTAAGATTACAATTAGGTTCAGCGTACACAGAAATAATGGCAAGATTCAAATCAGGTATAGCAACACAAATCATATTATTCGAGTAGATTGAATTTTCAAGAGAACTCATAATATTTCTGTTAAAAATTAGGATGGCAGCTTTATTCTTATTGTTAAAATCAAAAATGTGGCATTGGTATATTTTGACATTTGCTGTATCTTTAATGTTGCCAGTGTTTCCTGTGTAAGGCTCTTGAATCATAGCCACATCAACAGAATTTGTTTGGCATTCTCTAATAAGTTCTTCTGTAGCTGCTCTGCTCCTTTGGAGATTGCACTGAATAAATTTGAGGCCCCTTTGGCTGCCTTTAACACTGGTAATCGACCCTTTCGCGGGCTCTCTTATCCATAAGAGAACGCAGTGGGCAAAGTTTACTGGTGGCAAAATGACCATTATTTTCAGTTTTCCTGATTACACAATTATTGCAAATTGGATTTCCCTTTTCCCGATCTGGACAGTCCACAGTAGAGTGGTTTAAGGTACAATAGCCACATTTTTCATCAGCATTACAGTATTTTTGAACGTGTCCAAATGTAAGACATTTAAAGCATTGTACCAAAGGACTTTCATCCTCTACTACTACTCGTTGATAACCAATATTAACCTTACTAACCATTGTAAGAATTTTCCAGGTTGACGGGCTCACTTCGCATACAACGTTCGCAAGAAGACCATTCCTGTTTCTCTTCTTGTATTTAATTTTCAGTTCGTTGGTTCCAATTTGTAGACTTCCGTTTTGGGTTTTCAGTGACTCATTAAGATCATCGGTTAGGTTAGGTTAGGTTAGGTTAGGTTAGGTTAGGTTAGGTTAGGTTAGGTTAGGTTAGGTTAGGTTAGGTTAGGTTAGGTTAGGTTAGGTTAGGTTAGGTTAGGTTAGGTTAGGTTAGGTTAGGTTAGGTTAGGTTAGGTTAGGTTAGGTTAGGTTAGGTTAGGTTAGGTTAGGTTAGGTTAGGTTAGGTTAGGTTAGGTTAGGTTAGGTTAGGTTAGGTTAGGTTAGGTTAGGTTAGGTTAGGTTAGGTTAGGTTAGGTTAGGTTAGGTTAGGTTAGGTTAGGTTAGGTTAGGTTAGGTTAGGTTAGGTTAGGTTAGGTTAGGTTAGGTTAGGTTAGGTTAGGTTAGGTTAGGTTAGGTTAGGTTAGGTTAGGTTAGGTTAGGTTAGGTTAGGTTAGGTTAGGTTAGGTTAGGTTAGGTTAGGTTAGGTTAGGTTAGGTTAGGTTAGGTTAGGTTAGGTTAGGTTAGGTTAGGTTAGGTTAGGTTAGGTTAGGTTAGGTTAGGTTAGGTTTTTTTTTTTTTTTTTTTTTTTTTTTTTTTTTTTTTTTTTTCTTTGTTGTGTTATTTGATATCCCTTGCTTATAACTATACAAGGTGATATTTTTGGGCTGTTATTTTTGTTAGTGCTTTGTGTATGATTTTATGTGTTTATGTTTTGTGTTGAAGCTGTGACATGGACTATTTGCACTTTCCGACATTCGTCTAGTGCCTATCCATCTTCGTCCCGCCCGCCCACGTTTTACTAAACAATGTCGCGATTCCCAGTCCAGTGTCACGCTTCATGCACAGGCGGTCACCTTGCGGTTTTTGCCAAGTGCGCTCTGCGTACACTAACTTAGTCACCACAACATATCCAGCAACACGTGCGCATGTCGAGACTCGGAATTGGAATCAGCACCGTTGTCAAGGGAACCATGTAAAACCTTGACTGGAAAGGGATTAACATAAATTTATATTTCTATAACATAATAACAATAAATGTAACGAAAGTTACATAATAATTTGTAACAATAAGTTATTTAACAATAGATACTTAACAAAAGTTACGCACCTACTTCATAACAATATATATGTAGCAAAAGTTACATATCAACTTCAAAACAATAATGTAACAAAAGTTACATTACAGAGTCAGTCAAAGCAACAAGTAACAACAAGTAACAAAATAACAGTAACAACTGTAAAATGGTTAAACTATAGCAATTTAAATATAAAATATAGCTATGTCTATTGTTAGTGCATGCATATCACAGTTGAAAAGTTTTGGGTACCTGCCCCATTACTTGTTCATTGGCCTTATTTTTTCTATTATTAGTTTAGCGTAAGACACGAACTTTTGGGACAATATGCTGTGCTGTAGAACTGTCCGAAAATCTTCAATTGCAATTTTTCTTTTGTTGCACTCTTTTTCCAAATCATACCTTTCTTTCGCAAACATTGGGCAGTGAAGGAGAAGATGTTGGACATTTTGCTCGCTTAGCGTATCGCATGGGCAGGCACTGCTACTCTTCAATTTAAATCTGTGAAGATACGAAAGTGTAGCACCGTGACCTGTGAGAATTTGTGTTAATTCAAAGGTGTGTTTGTTTGCTTTGCCAAATTGTTTGCAGTCATTTAAATTTTCAAAGAAATATTTAGTTACTGACCCAGTAGAGCTTGTTTGGTATCGGTTTTCCCATTCTTCGAGAGACTTTTCTCTTAGTTCCCTTTTTGCGTAGCTTAGTGGAAACTTTGTGTATAGCTTTACAGTTTTTACGTGTAAGGCTGCATCTTTCGCTAACTCGTCAGCTCTATCATTTCCAGAGAGACCGTTATGACCACGTATCCACAAGAATTTGCATTCAATGCCTCTTTTCTCGAGATTTCTCGAAGATTCTTGTATGCAGAATACCATGGGATTGTTAGGCGATCCATCATCTAGCGCCTGAATAGAGCTTTTTGAATCTGACAATAAGTTGACAGTCTTCCAGTTTTT